>NW_009712201.1:9867-86853 GCF_000703405.1 Apaloderma vittatum
TCCTGCTGACTTCTCTCTAAAAGGTGATGTAATACACATTTTATGAGCTATAGGACAGTTATGGCTTCAAATGAATCCATATGTACCAGAACAGGGGGGAGAGAAAAGAATTTTTTTCAAAAAAACCTTGTACACATAAAAAACTCCACATCTAAATTGTTGTTGCTATTCCCCTTTGCTGGTTTCTTACCTTTTCATAGCACAGAAACAAGAATAAATTGAATCCTTAGTGGTGGATCTGGGCATGTTTTCAGTATATGGAACAGGGAGAGAATTCAGAGTATTCAGAAATCTGTGAGCTGGAGGACAGCTTTTCACAAAGTCTTGAAAAAGCTCTTTCAAATGAGGAAAGAATTTTCACATTTTGAAGAATTTTCACATTTTGAAAATATTGATGTGGCAATGTGGTGCTCTGCGATTAATCTTTTATGCTTGAAGCAGAGTCATTCGTATATTCCCAGATTTCTTTTAAAAGCCAACTTCCGAAGGCAGGTAGTCCTGCAGTAATTACTTCAAAACACAACGTTGCTGCATCCGTGTTGACCTCAACACGCTAAGCCAAGGAATACACTCTAAGCTGTTTGTGCTTCCTGCCCTGGCTCTGGCCATCGGTGTAAAAAAAATCTGGCCACTGAAAAACCTTACGATTTGGCTGCAAATGCCCAGTCCTGATCTATTCACGCTTTCTTTTTGAAGGGTGGAGTAGCCTGTAGTGTAGGCTGCTTCCAAATCCAAATTTTCCAGTGGGTGGCTTCAGGATTTGATGAGCAGGTCGTGTTGCTACACACTTAGATGGGACAAATGAAAGGTGATGAGCCAGTTCTTCCATGTGCTAGATCCATGCTAAGCAGTACCCTCAGGCTGAACCTTCTCCATCAGCGTTCCCTGAGGGTCGTTTCTAGCCTGTGTTTCAACATCCATCCTCCCAAGGTGGGCTGGAGTTTGTGTGCAAGATAAACATAACGAGTCACCTGCAGATTCTCCTGTGCTGAAGCTGTCATTTTTCTCTGCTAGTTTAGCTGGCATGTAACTCAGAAACCTCTGCTCTGTACTGGTGCCGTGAAAGGTAATTACCCTTCCTAAAGGAAAACACAACTGCACAACCTCCATTTAGCTCTTAAAAGCTGCTCCAATAATTCTCTTACAATCAACCTGAAAATGTGAAGCATTAGAAAACATTACACCAGAGCCCATTCATGCTGCTTATGTAGTAAAAGTTTATTTGTACAAGCAATTGCAGTGTCTATCTCATTTAGACCCCATAGGACCTTCCTATATGGCCCTCTGACTCCACGAGAATAGAGGCAATTCTCTCTGGGCAGCTATGTATTACAAAGGAAGCCACCACCACTGCGAGTAACATTATCTTAACAAAAATATCCCTGCTGTTGCCCAAACTTTGACCTACTGTGGAGTTCTTTTTCTGTTAACATAACTCACTTGACATCTTTACCTTTGTATACCACTTTGCTGTGATTCTCTGTGACCCTATTAAAGTACCACAGTGGTGGTAGGGCTTCGTTGCAAAGATGAACTGCAGAGGATAGCCACATTTGGAGGGTCTGGAGGGAAGGACAAAGGGTTGTTTGTTACTCTTTCATATATAGCCTGCCCCAGAGAAATAACAATAAAGGACGTGTGGAAGTGAAGTATACGCTCTGTCCTTTGCAGGATAATTGAAGTGGAGCATTCTACACAGACCTGTCCTTTCTGAAATTTCATTAGTGAGTTTTATTGCATCAGGGAAATTAAAACAGCAACAATAAAAATTGTTTCATGTTTCCATCCTTCTAACATTAAAAACCAGCAGCTTTTCTCTTCTTTTCCGAAGGATGTAAGAAGGTCTGAAGCTACCAAGTCCAGGCCATGGTCTGACATTCATGATATTACTGTTCAGTTTTCTAGAGTCTTGTCAGGGCTCAGGAAACGTCGGGGCGGAAAGGTGTCACGTGCTACATTTCCCCTCCTTTTTCTTACTGGTTGTAATTGTGGTACTTTGACCTTCAGTTTGTCTGATCCACTCACCTCTGTTTCCTAGCTCCTTGCATTCCTCAAGGACTATGTGCTCGTATGCTCTGTGTCAACGGGAGGCAAAGGATTTGTGTCTAGGGATGCAAGATCGTGGTGCACAGGCAAGACCAATTTACAGGGTGTTGTTCTATAGCTCTACTCAAAGAACAAGAAGTGGATTTGTTTCTGAATTAAAATCAGCAACTGGTCCTGGTTTTGCTGGGATAGAATCCCAACCCAACCATGATACACAGACTGCAGTTCTGAGTCATCCAGGAGCTTAAGCTGGGAGGGGCAAAATCCAGGGCAGCTGACCCGAGCTGGCTACAGGTGTGTCCCATCCCATGAACATCACCCTCAGCATAAAGTTTTGCTAAGGCTGGGGGTTTCCTTTTCCATCCCTGGAGGGGTTTGCTCACCATTCAGCTCTTGAGGACTGCTTTCCTGTTTATTGTGACCACTGTACATTCACTAGGCTGAGTATAAATTTGTATTCTATATTGGTATTACTGTTAGGTTTGTTATTTCTTTAAATCTGTTTTCATTTCAACATGTGGGTCTCCTCTCCTTTTTCCAATCCTCTTTCTTTGCGGGGGGGGTGTCATCAAGTGATAGAGCAACTGCTATAGTTTAGCCCCAAATATGAGCTAAATGTAGACAGCAACATGCAGAGATTCGCAGAGGTTCTCACTTCACTGCCTCCTCAGTCAATGTTTGTGCTCTTGAAGGGTAGCAAGGAAACTTGCATCTTCTCCTTTTGATAAGATAATAGAGATGAGATTATCCACACTGACCTGCCCCTCCTGACTTTAAATTGACTAGCAAGTTTTATTCCATCAGATGAAGCATGATTTGTTTTACTCTCCTGCTGCTCACTGATAGTTAGCCGGATAACTGGAAGACTTTGGAACACAACAGGAGTTATGATGCTGTTGGTGAGTGTGGAAAACCTGTACCCACCTGCTGTGGTTCTGTTTCCCAGGTCAATGAGGCCTTGGTCTGAAAGATCCTTGGAACCAAGGTGTTTGTTGTTACCAGCTGCTTCACTTGTCCTTTTACATGAACTCCTGTGCAGTACTGGGATGGTAACCACATTCTCTTCGAGACCTGCCACACCTTTGGGATTTGCCACCCTACTGAAGAAAGGCCTAACCTGAAAAAAAGGGCAACATCTCGGTCTCACTGCAATACCAAATGCAGACACAGAGCCCCCCTCTGTGAAGTACTGTGTCAACACCAACCAGTCAGTTCTCAGAGGGCCTCCTGAGTTACGTGAATAACCATGTTAATCAGGCAGGAAGAAAAGTCTTGCCTAATTTTCCCCATGTTGTTGAGTCAGTGACAAGAGTTGAGGAGTTCCTGGCTGGAGGCTCAGCGCCTGATCAGCCTTGCAGGTTTGCGCATTGGGTGCCAGCTCCCTGGGGGCTCTGTGCTATGTCCCTGCAGGCACAAGAACACCACTGGCTCTCATGCCCTAAGAGCTGGAGCTTCTGTCCTGTGCCCATGGCAGCAGTATATTTCCCGCAATCCATGTTCTGTTTATCTGGACTCTGCTCTTCGAGAACTGGAGGGGAACAATGCTTTCTGTCCTTCCTGTAGGACACAGAGCCCTCCCATGCTGTAGTCCCCACAATTCACCTCCTCGGGCTGCAAAACCCATGACTCAGCCTAATGCTGTGGTGTGGTGCGGGCTCAGGTGTCAGGAGGGGTGTTTAGCCCTCCTGCAGGCAACATTGTCCCCACCCCATCCATCCCTAGCTCAGGCCTTTGTTTGCACCCCATGGGAGGAAAATAATCCCCTTGCCTCAGAGCACACCTGGATTCAGCCTCCAATTTGGCATCTTGAAAAGTGGGCCAATTCTCTAACGCTGTTGCCAGGACTAAAGCCAGGGTGAATGCAGTTAATTCTCACCACTCTAATTAGGTGGTGAGTTAGCAAAGGGAGACCTCACCTGTTACAAAAATTAGAAAATGAGAGAGAAAAAGAAGGGAGGCAAGAAGGCAGGCAGAAAAAGGGAAAGGGAGGGAGAAAAAGAGAAAGAAAGAAATACACTTTATAAAAAAAAAGAAAACATTGAGCACTTGATAGCTGTAACTGGGAGAGGGGCTGGGAACAATCCCTTTCCTTGCAGGTGCAGGATGGGAGAGTCTGTCTTATACAGGTCTGAGCACAGGAGGCGCAACAGAGGCATGGGGGGCAGATGCAGAGCAAATGCCTTCCTGCATTTTCTGGCTTGCTTTGGCTATAGTCTCTGGGGAAGCCTTTGCTGGAGAAACCAGACAAAGGTGTTGCTGTTGTTACTCATGGGAGCTCATTGGTTCAGAGAAATGCCCTGAAAATATGTTGAAATCCAGTTATGCAGTCTCAGGCAAACAAAAAATCTCCACTAGTGCTCTACTAGTCCCGGCCAAAAATCAGCGTTTTGCCCAGCTTATTTAATAATCGAGTGCCTTTCTCCCCATGCCCCCCAAAAGGAAAAAAAACAAAACAAACCACCACAACATCTGCTCTAGATTACTTGAAGTAAAGAGGGCCAAAACCTGTATGTATGGTTTTCTTAGCTTCTCCTACACAGAGAGCCAGGACCATGGAAACACCAGGCTAAGAGGCTTAGAGTAAATCCTGGCGGTCTCAGTGTTAGAAACTCTCCCACTGATAAACAAAGCCTAATAAATAAGTTTGAGAGAAAAACTAAATGAGAGTGCGTCATTGTTCTGCAGTTAATTAGGATCCCTCTAAACACTGCTGTTATTATTAACAGTAAAAATAATATTAATTAGTTGTATTACAGTAGCACCTAGTGGTACTACTGGATCTCATCCCCAGATGAGATCAGGGTCCCCAAAACATAAAGGTCCTAAATAGAAGTTGCATATAAGTGCATTCATGTGCATGCGTATATAAAATACATATGTAGACATGTGTACCTAACATAAAGACAGACACAGAACTCATATGATGAAGAAACCCCAGCAAATGGAAATCGGGATACAGAATATTTTGTAACTTGGCTTCTCCTGCTCCTCTTTTTTTTTGTTGCTGCAGTGCGGTGGTTGCAGTTGTTGCTTACAATAAAGAAAATACGGGACTGTATTTGTAGTGCAGGAGTCAGAGTATGTGTATATGAGTGTGTGTGCTCATATATGCATACATATAGATGTGTGTGTATATATATGTATATATACACAGTCACACATGCACACTCACACACATATAATTCATTTTTTTTCCTAACTTGGATCAGGACAACACAGAAAGCTTGGCTGAAGACAGAATACTACCCCAGAGGCTCCATTTAGTCACCAAGCACCATTTCTTCACTGCAAGTGAAACTGCTGCTTGTCCTTCCTGAGAAGGCAGGAACATATTTTGGAGAGTAGTCTTTCTCCCCACCTTGCACTTTAAAATTCTCCTTTAAGAAAGTCATAGTGGAATACCTCCCTCAACTAAGTCAATACATCTTTGTTTCAAAGGATACAGAGCTGCAAGTTTCAGTTGCTGCAGTTGCTGCTGACTTCTAATAAACCAATTGAAATAAATGAAAAAAAAAAAGATCTTTCCTTTTCTGATGTGAATTTGCACCCCATAGCAGGGAGAGGGTTTAAGGACCCAGATGACACACAGTCAATTGTAGCTCCGGATTCCTTAACACATGGTAACTAATTTAATTGTTAATGTTTTAGTGCCTGGGTTTCCTAAGATAATGAGCCCTTGCAGATTATCTGGGTTCCTGTTTCAAGCAGATCGCTGCTGAGGTTTTCTAGGAAAAAAAAAAATCTTGTTTTACTCTAAAATAGGCGCAGCAGAGGTATTGCAGGCTTGAGATTTCCAATGCGGAAATTGCACGGCAGGTCGAGGCATCAATTTAATGTTCGGAGACATGCTTCGTTTGAATGATAATTTCATTAGATTAGTTTGTAAACTTTTAATGCAGGTTGTATTATACATCTAAGAAGAAACAATTTGTGTGACAGACTATCCTTCATAATCCCCCTCTTCAGCCTTCTGCTAACAAAAGACCCTTAATACTGAAGATGTTTTGTGGGAGGAGAAACATTTTCCAAACAAGTAGTTTCTCTATTCCAGCCCAGGTAACAAAGAAGCCTTAGGAATTTTTGTGGGCCCTGTCAGGACTGGCCCATTGGTGTTAAAGCCACCTGCTGCTTAAGCCATTGGTCAATAGATTAACTGCTGCTATTACTAAGTGTTTAGAAAAGTAAGTTATGTGGCAGAGCAAACAAAATCAGCCTCCTTAACACATGTTAATTCAAAATTTAATAAATCTGCACTGAGAACAGTAAAGCAATCAAGGGGGGGTGGGGTGTGCAGGAAAGCTCTTCGTATGCATCGGTCCTACAAGCAAAGTATCACATAGCAGATAAAAAGTCTTCATGGCATCTTAAACAAAAGGATAATACTCTATTTGCTTTACAAAACTCCCTTGACACTTCCCTCCACCCCTCTGCCTTCCTCCTTTTCTTCCGGTTTTCAAATGCTGTTCTGCACTGCAGGTTTTGGGCAACTTCCAAACCTCAGTCACAGAAGATGAGTTCACAATAAACACCAATAGTGGAGTAAATTCTCAGTGGAAATTTACTTGGTGAAAAGGTGGGAAGATTCAAATACCGGAAAAAGCTGTGACACTGCACAGCCCTGCGTGTTGTTCCTATTCTGTAACGAAATGCATTTTTTAACAGAGCATACCCCTAAAAAATAGAGAAAGCAGTTGAGGGACTTTGCATCACCGTGGAGGGCCAGGAGGAGCTGAGGAGTTTCAGGAGGCGGATGCAGGTTCTCCGCTTTGTTTCTCTGACCTGGGCAAAGGCCAGAGAAGTGCTACCAATTGTTCTTAAATTAAGCCATTTAAACATCTTTTTCCTACTTTCCTGTGCTATTTCATGAGATAAAAGAAAGACTTGGGAGAAAAATTTTGAATTTGCATGCAAAAAAAAGGGGGATCGAGAGATACCACGTGTTGGACCAGGTTGGTTTAGGAGTTCTTGCTTTTCTACCACAGCTTGAAGCACTTGCTATTTCTCATACTGCAAATTTAAGCAACTGTTAAAATATAGGTCTCATTATCATTTTGGAAAGATCCACAAAAGGTTTTGGAATAAATTTCCATTTCTGCAGTGGATATTTCTTAACTTTTACAGCCCTATGTTTCGTTAATAACTAATTTGTTTCACAGAGAAGTGAGTTGTGACTTAAAATTGAAGATCAGGATTATGGTTGCCCTTTCTTGATACTAAATCATGGGATGGAAGGTCCCGTATGGGATGACTGTGTGTTTTGTCAAAGGATGCTCAGAAGAGAAAGGTCCAGAACAGCAGCAATTCAGATCACAGACAAGTTTGCCCACTGATCTTTTCCCACTGAGTGTTTGAAAGGAGGTGGAAGTGGAGAGATACACCGTAACATGTTTGTGCTCCAGAGCATGCACATTTCTACCCAGAGTAAACTGTTGCAGCTGGCACTGGTCTTTTCGTCATAATTATGTCTGACTTGGGGCTCCGGTTCTTTCCAGAATTCCCACAAGTGAAATACCAGTTTTGCCAAGCACATTTGAATGGTTCCAAATGTAATGCTAGCAATCAGGTGCAACCCCTCTGTTAGGAAAACAAGGCATCTTCCAGTCAAATTTTCAGCATGGATTTCTCAGGATCCATACTCTGGGTTGTGGTTTCCCTGCAGACATTTAGGTCTGGCTCTAGCAGAGTCTTCCTTAACCAGGCACGTGAATAAATGCTACTGTGAGCCTCCATGCTGTTTGGAGGACCAAGAGCTCTCCCTTCATAAGGCTGAAAATCTCCTGAGAGAATGCAGTGGCAGCTCCAGAAGGTTTTTCTTTGCAGACCTTGACAAGCTGTTTTTTCCCTTGGTAGGGAAGCGTTTAGACCTCTATGAAGAAGATAAGATAAATGATTTATTGTGGCATGTAGGTATTGCTAGGCTATCAGCTGCCATCATGGATCTCAAGCTGACAGTTGTATCAAGATATCAGGGGCTATCTTTAGAAAGGATATTTATCTCAGATTTTTAAAATACATCAAAGGTCCTTGTATGCCTGGGAATATTTGGGAGTGACTAAAAATGCTAAGAACGTTTCAGCCAGACTGCTATCCTTCCTTTCCTTCCATGTCTAATCATCCTCGCTTCCAGCATTCTGGTAAAATTGTGATGGAAGGTTAAAATCAGAGGCCCATGAATAATATAAGATGCCCTGTGCTATGTTTTGAATATCTTTGACTCCAGGACACAGCATAAAAGGAAGCCAGATCCAGCCCTATACTTACGCTCTGCAATGAGCACATACAACACTTCCATTCACAGTATCTCTTTCCAAGAAGGTGGATGAGCATCTGTCTCGGCAGCTGACACTAAAGCTGGTTTTCAGCCAGCCTGCTGGCAAGAGACACTGGTGAGCAGGGTCCTATTTGACAGCCATAAACTCTAGGTAGTTTAAGGTAACAGAGGTAAAATTAAAGCACTTGCCTGGTTTGTCATGCAACATCCCCACATTGCCTCTGCCTGGCAAGGTCAGTTGTATAGTACTATAAATGGATACTCCTTGATTCCTTTTCACTTATCTTTAGTGTGACGTTGCTTTCTGTACACATATTAATTGCGTAAGCTGAGACAAAATGTGGCGTAAAGGAATGTATTTTTAGATGTTGCTTTATTTGGAAAGCAGGAGACGCAGTCTCTTCGGGGACTTGATCTCATGGGTTGAATGTTGCTTTACCGCCGTGATATGGTTAAATCACATAATTTCCTTCCTGCCTCATAATGAAGAAACCTAAGCCCAACTGTTTTTTCCCTTGGAGGCTAAGAATTCAGACTCTGTTTGAGAAAAGGCTGGTTTGGGATCATTTTCTGTTGTGAGTGTGCTAGGTATTACACAGAGTGCAAAGGCAATATGCAGTGTAGCATGACACTTAAACTGTTATTACACTTATATTGCATTTAGAAAAAAAAAATCTTCAATCATTCATAGTTAACCTAGGAGAGCATTTTCCCCAATGTGACACTTAAATGTTTTAAAAATAATGGGATGATTTGTTTCTTTCCCCTTGAATATGAGGCAGTGAGGTTAGAAGGGGAAGCAGAGGGGCCATGAAAAGTGGCTTATGTTGTCAAGGTCTCCTTAGCTGTTAAGCAGTGGGGGAAAGAATCAGACTGCTTTCCTCGGCGAAAACAGAGAGATATTCTCCACTGATGACTGTCCTTCTAAGCCTTTCCTATCACAGGCTAGCAGTTAAAATAATACTCACCTACTGGGCATCCAGCAGAGTTGATCTACCTTTTCTGCTAGGAGGTTCACGTCCAGTCAAGCCTGATTAATCTGTTGCAAGTCCTGAATGATCCCAAATATAACACATAACAGCTACACCTGTTTATCAAGTCAGTTCATTTCCCTTCCCCTATTCCACACTGAAAAGGAGCATTAATTAAAACAGTAAACAAACGAGCGCCTATTCTAAATCAGAGCTGCAGGCAAAGAAGAGATAACTTAGGCTCTTGAGAAGAGGGATTTTCAGTTAATTTATGGAATCTACTGTCACTCTCAGGGCAAGGGAGCTTACGTAGCTGGGAAATTGAAGCAGACAGGCTTTGTCTAAACACTTCTTTTACAGAGAATATATTTTTTTTTTCTATTTTAATTTTTAATCAAGCCTTCTTTTTCTTTTTTTTTTTAAGAAAAGAAATTACTAGATTTTTAAAGTGTTCTGGTGACTCATACAGCTCATGCGAGTTCCCCAAAAGGTAGAGGAGAGGATTGAGGAGGAGAGGCAGGGAGCTGAGCTTTAAAAAAAAAACCAAAACAAAAAAACCCACCACAACAAAAACCAAACCTGTGAAAAGAAGAATTGTTCTACTAGCAAATTATCCCCTGGAAACTAATTGCTGTGTTTCCATCCACTTTGATTATTCATTGTTCCCCCAGCATTTTCATCTGGAATCTGTACCCTCATCCTGGGACGGCAGTGATGTGAGTGCAGACTTTGGTCCATTCAGAGCTGGTGAGAGCAGAGAGTGAACCTGAAAGAAATAATTGCAAAATAGTGTCCAGTCCTGCCTGCAGACATCCCCAGAGACTGCAAGGAGGGCACTGGAGGAATTAGAAAGGCAAATCCCAGGAGTCTGGTTCCTGGTGTTGCTTTACGGATGTTGTTTGCATCCATCTCCCAGCCTCACAGCAGGGTGGGCTGCTGGCCCCAGCCCCAGCTCTTCGTGAGAAGTCACACAGGGGAACCGCCCAGGCCTGGGTGCTACCAGGTCAGGGCCTCCACTTCAGTGTGGTTTTTGTTTTGATTTGGTTTTTTAAGGCCGACACATACATATTCAGTTTTCTATTTAGGGAGAGAAACAGCAAAAAAGCAGGGGAATGCCTCAGAGCTGCAGGAGAAATGGGAGCCGGACCCTCTCCAAAACGCAAACAGGCGATGTGATGTGAATTTCCCCTCAAAAGCACGTTGCTGAGCTAATTGAAACTGGCTCTCCCACATCCCTGGAGAGTGCCCTGACCTCCTACCTACAGGCAGCTCCAGGAAGGGCTGGGAGGCAGGGAAAAACCCTTTCTCTCCTTCTCTCATCTTTCAATCAGCAATCCTACCCCGAGAAACCTTCCCTGCTGTAGCTCCTGCTGTACACTCCCAGGACAAGTTTCAGTTTCAACAAATCACCATTTTCTGTCAAAAAATTCGCAACCTGCTCTTGTTAGGAGCTGCTTTTCAATTCCAGCGCATAGCTAAAAAGATTACTGCTCTGCCCAAAATAAAATGCTATTGGCAGGGAGACAGTTTAAACTCCTATCAGCCAGGATTTGTCATGATGAAGGCTGCATTTCTCAGGAATCAAACTATCATTTTGCTTCTTACAATACTGTTGGGACTCTCTCCCTGGGCTAATTAATGTATTAGACGTTTTATTTTATTTCAGAGTGAGATTTGGAATAATTCAGTTTGTGAAATTACATTGAAATTGTAGTTTTCATAAAATTACAGACAGACCAAAAAAAGTTCTGTAAACCTTTGTCATTTCAGATACAAGCCTCTTCTAAAGCTACAGGAGTGCCTTGTGCATATTTCAAGTCATCCAGCTTTTCCTGGTGGCGTATCCAGTAATCATGTTGACAAATTAATGGTAGCGAATTAGTTGTACATTAAAGATTTAAATTGTATTATGCGGCACATTGTCATAAAATGATATAAAACAATAGGCAAATAAATGTAAATTAATTCCAGCTACTGACGTGTAAGACGCAGAGTGACATCTGTACACTTCACGACTTGCACAGCTGCCATACTTTTAAAATGTAAAGCGATGGGGGAAGTGGCATGGGGCGCTGGAGCAGGAGGCAGGCATGGGGCCAGGGCCCGTGTTTGGGAATTGCAGTGGGCCGGGCAAACCATACCTCGGCTTCTAAACAAACAAATCTGAGTCCAGCATCGCCCCTGTGTGCCCCCGGGGGAGGACGCTGGAAAAGTTGCCTTTGTCAAGTGGGATGAATACCTTGTCATGACAATACTTGGGCGTTTTTCTATTATCCCACCCTGACCGAAAACCCACAAGTTCCTATCAATACCGAAGCGCAATTGCTTCCTGGGGCACAACCCCTGGTCTTTCAAGGGCTTGCACGCTACAGTGCCAGCTAATTATACGGATTCCGTTTCCTGGTATGAAGGAATGCATTACCTGCAGCAAAGGATGCATAAAATATCGGGCGCGGGAGGCGCTAGGAGGAAGCAGAAAGCTGCTGTGAATTCAAGCCCTGGCTCTGGGTTTATACCCACAATCCAGACCCATGCTGGGAGCCTAATCACTGGGGCCATTCTTCGGGCTGTTGTCCAATCAGTCCCTGAATAGCAAAACCCCACAATGCGGAGTATGAATTAGAGAGGGGGAATAAACGTGGGTGCAGACTTTTTTTGCAACAATACCTAACCGGGCCTTTCAGCCAGGACAACTTGCAGACAAAAGCATGGCGGAAATTGAAGTAACTTTTGGAGGCCCTCGGCAGTAAGAGCGAGCTCGACAAGGGTAGCGCTGGCTTCTTTTTGTGTGGACTGGATCAATTATTTGCTGGGGAGGGGAGAGGAATGGGAGGTGGAGGAAAAAAAAAAGTCTTAAAAATCAGACATTTGTGTCTCACTGGCCTTGAAAATCGCTGCTGTTCGCTGAATAAAACCAAATATTTTTGCCTTCTCCTCCTCCTCCCCTTAGCGGATGCTGCAGTGATTTAGGGGGTGGCTGGTGGAGTGCTCACATTCCTCACCCTTCCCCCCAGCCTGCACGCCCAAAGAAGAGAAAAGCTTCTTGAGCTATAGAGATGTCAGGTCCATGTTTTAAAATTTAGCTTTGTTTACCCAACAGAATGGAATTCATTACTGCGCAAAAGCGGTTCAATTTTCTGACCTTTTTTATTCAAAATGTTGGAAGTAGCAAAAAGCTCATTTGAAGGTCACAGGTTTATGTATCTATTCTCTTAAGTGTTTTAGAAATTCATATGGAGGACACTAAAGGTGGAATATGTGAAAACATACTGTTCATTGTTTACCCTAACCTTGCCACGATTATTAGATAAATGAGGGAAGCAAAATGGCATTAAAAGCCATTGTTAACAGTGAATTTTTTTTCCCCTGAAGACTGTTCATTTTTGCCCCCGATCTGCAAAGGTCATTTTCTAATTCTTTTTGCTGAATAGTTTATATAACTTCTGCATTTCAAGTCTATAAAAAGCTTTTGCAGACTTTTCATACCGTAAGTAGTAATTTGTTTCATTACCGTTTGAATTTTTATATGTAATTCCTACGGACGTTTTGATGATATTGTCAGGCTTAAAAGCTGAGAGGCTTTTCAATTCTTTTTTTTTCATTTTTTTTAAGCCCAGATCCATTCTGTCTGGATAATTTAAAATTAGTGGAATTAATGAGTCGGCCATTTAAAAGCCAAACTTTGTGGTGAAAGAGACTCAGAGCAAAATTATTTTATTTTTCTACATCCGCAGCTGATTTGAAAGGCCTTTTCAGCCGGTTATCCGAAGCCAATATTTAACTGTTACTTATTCCCCTAATTTCTGTCCTTTGTCAGGGGAACTTTCCTCGCTAGATCTTGTTGCTCCGTTCTGCGCTAATTGCGGCTTACATTATATAAATGGCTTTGTAAAGAAAACTATAACCCCCAGCCTCGAAAGTTGCATGTTTCTATTTGCTCAAACTTGATGCACTTATTTTGAGAGGGTCATTTCGAGGAAAGCTGTGTAGGCACTGAGAATGTCCCGTATAATAAGCTTAAACAGAACCTTTTGTCCGGCCTAGTCTTCTCAGGCCCGAAAATTAGGCCTCCTTTTTCTGGCGGGGGGCTGAAGTGGTTCATTACCGCAGCCTCCTCCGGCAGGCCTTGGCCCAGCCATTCCCAGTACTCGAGCTCTGTAACTTCCTTAGAAAGGACGAAGGAAAACATGGCACACAAAGGTCTTGTTAGCACTTCCTATGTGAAATTAGCAGCTTTCTAAAAGGTACAACTCCAATTACCTCACATTGTGGGGACGCGCACAAACCCAACAATGAGCCCAGTCTTGCAAGTGACATGCTGTCTCTCCGGAGTTACTTCCCTAATTAGGGATGACGAAGCCCCATTCTGGCGAGTGCATCTATTTACAGTGGGCCACAATGCCTTAACTCGAGCATCCTCCTGAAAGGCCGGTGTTAAAAAACACAAGTGCTCTTTTGGCGGAGCCGTCCATGGGGAAGCGCCGCATTCCTCATGGCTACACCCTCCCGAAAAGGGTGGCCGCTTTCCCTGGCATTGTTCACACTTCAGGATTCATTTGGGACAATAAAGCTCCTGCCCCGTGAGCGCTGGGAATTACAGTGGACAATGGGCAGGCTTTCTTAGCTGGGTCTAATGATGGAAAAAAAGAAAAATATTTATTGCTTTTGACAGTTTCACAAGGGGCAAAAATCCTTGTCGTGGCTTTAAGTTTCCACAGCTGTTGGAGGAAGGGTGGTCATATGGACTAAAACAGTTTGGCTCCTTTGTTAAGTGGCTGAGCACAAGGGCCAGGCTGTGAAATTAAAGATTAAGTTCATTAAGGTAAGATAATTGCGCTTATGTCCTTGTTGATACAGGTGTATACAGGCCAGGCCTGCCTCGCCAGACCTATTTATTTACCTCCTGGCTTCTTGCGAGGCAAATCAGCTTGCAAGGCAGAGCTGCTGGAAAAGGTTATTGTTTGCTCAGCCTGGGACAGGGCTGGCGACCCACGACAGCCCCCTCAAGACGGGGAGGAGGGCAGGAAATATTTGAGAGCAGCACGAAACATACCTTTGCCCAGAGGAGAAACCTGCCCAGGGTTTCAGGCTGGGGCACAAATCGGCTTCTTTCCTCGGAAGAGAAATGCCTTGGAACACCGGTGGTGGTGTTGTGAGGAAGGGAGAATTATTAATTCCCTGGTAGCTTACTTGGCATAAAAGTGCTACTGATTATTAGTTTGCAGCCGCTAAGTGTTTGGATTCTTCGCTATTATTGTGTTATTTGTATTGTTAACAGTTCACAAGTTCAACAGTTTCAACTAAATTGCACTATAATATTAGGGTTCCAGTACGAAATTACTGCAGTTAATAATAAAATAAGACCTTTGTGTAGGTATATAGATAGCTTCCCAAATTCATTAAAAAAAGCCCTCGTGAATTAGCGCAAACATACTGCTGGGGATTGTGCTGTTTTGGTTCCGCAGATCAATTATTTATTGTGTTATTTCGGTGACGGAGGAGGATGATAATTTTGAGTGATTAAAAATGCTGCAGTACAGTTTCTATTTTATTTCAATAAAATAAACATAAAGCAGAGACTTGCACTAAAGAGCCTGGTGGTTCACTTTCTCCTGCCCAGCCCAGCATCCCACTCGAACCGCCACGAGCTCATCGCATGCAGAAAGGAGCCAGCCTGAGGAGCAGAGTCGTTTCCGAACCTGATGCTCGGAGACTGTGCATTGAAGGGCCTCTCCTGTGAGACAGCACAATTTAATTCACCTTTGTTTCCCCTGCAACCGTGCTGCTCCTCGATGCAGTCTCCTGTCTGTTCTGTGATGCAAAGTGGTTGGTGATAACACACTGTGGTTAAGGCACACATCGTCTCATATTTTCTGCCCCAGGTTTTGTGCAGATCAACGTCAACAAGTGGCCACTAAAAATTTTTTAGGGATCTGAAATCCCACCCACAGTCTGATGTCTGTACTTCCCAGGACAGACCTGTGCACAGAATTTAATTTTCTGTCCTACTCTGCCTTGGCAAGCCAAGAGCTTCTATGCCCATTCAGGAAAAAAATATGTGGAAAATACTGATGACAGAAATTCCTCAAAGACAGCATTTTTTCTGCAAAGTTGGAAGGATGCCTGTATTAACAGGCACATGAAAAGTATCAGGGTTCTTCTCCTTCAAACTGGCAATGCATTGGGCCCAATCCTGCTCACATTAAAGAATCAGTTCTGTTACCTCCTCCCTGCTTTAATCTGTTTTCCCATTATAGGTGCCTGAGCAAGCAAATAGTAGTTCCTCTTAAAAATGTACTGAGCTGTAGATATGTTAAATACTAGAAACCTTACTCTTACTGAGACATCTGTTTGTACACAAATTCTCTCTTCCTTCTCCTGGAGGAAATGAACGACAGATCAATGTTTTTAGAAAGCAAGTTATCCAGGTAACATGTAACCTCCTTACAATTTCTTTAAAAGTTAGGATCTAGATTTACTCTTGTGGCATAGATAACGAACTCTGTTTGCTGGCTTGAGAGAAAAACCTGTTACATAGCTGGAATATTTATGTTCTATAACAGCTAACTTAACATTTGAACCATTTAATAATTACAAAGAAAGTTGAAAGCAATTTCTCAAGTGTTCTTAGGTCTTATTTTATATTTTGGTCCTAGCAAGAGCAGTCATTAGAAGGGTGCTTTTTAATGAGGTTTGATTTTATTTTTTTAAAATATTCAGTATGTTTTTCTATAAAGAGCTGTTTATATCTTGAATCGTTTTCAGCTAAGAGAATAATTTTAAGGAAGACTGTGAAAAACAATTTATGAAAATATTCCAATAAAAAAAAAACACCCTTAAAATATAAGTCTTCAAACTCTTCTGTTTCGGTACTTTTTCATAGGCTGTTGAAAAATACTTGTAAAATATAACTGAGCAGTTCATGAAATAATCTACTTAAAAATCACTAAGGACAAATTAAATTAGCTTTGTTTTCCTGAATGTAGGCATGGATGAGGAAAGACAAGAACTTCTAATATTTATTAAACAGATCAGAGCCTAAAAAAAGATATTTTGTTTAGGTGGGTAAAAGAAAGTGAAGAAAACTGACACTTCAGCTGTGTTTCTCCATCTATGTTTGTGTGTGTATAGGACAGAGGCATTACATACAGTTTTATATTTGAAAAATAACATCTCAGGCAGATTGTTTTCAAGAGGAGTTTGCACGCTGAATTAGTTCATGTTGCATGTGTGAGTGTGTTTCTTTCTCTAACGTGTGTATGCACAACTGTAGTTTAGGCATTGATTAATGCCTGTAATATATGAGTGCATATGGAATGCAGTGTGTGTATATATATAATTTCTATAGGAATGTATGCATATGCATATATATTAATTCAAAGACTTTGGCAAATTCATATTGCTTGATATTTATTGTGTGCCAGTTGGATTGTTCATTATTGTCTTTCCTGGCCTGCACAAAAATATAGCAAATCCAGTCACAATTTAAAAATTATTTTACTTTTAGATGGACTTCCTGTAGCACTGTTTCCATTTTTTCTGCTTTGCCACCATGCTGTCATAAAAATAGTATAATTTTTTTAGAACCGTTGCCAAATCTTTTGTCTTAGGAGTTATGCACTGAATTTTCACCTGCAATTAATGACTACTGTGTTCGACTTGTTCTGTGATTGACTACCTCTTCTTGGAGAGTAATTCTTCCTTCAGGAATACATATCAATCTTGAACAGTACCTGTGTTTTGCTGAACAAACCCCTGAATGAAATAAGTTCACACAGTAGTTTCTGCTTTTTTTAGTCGCTGAAAGATGAAACTTCACAGTTGCGGTTGTGTGCTAGGCATGTCTAGGGCTTATGAGAAAATTTCAGTAAGACCTCAGGATGCTTTTTTCTGGTTTTTATGCCAGGTGGTTTTGACTAACCAATATATGGTGAATATTATTAAGAAATCTGTGAGATTGCATTTCCCTGTGTCCTCTACAGTATGTCCTAAAATTGTAATCTTACTCAGCCGCTGAGTCCACCTCCTGTTCTCTGTGGATTAGTTATTTAGCTTGGGTATTAAGTATATCAGAAAAGCTTAATCTAAGAGTCATTATATGTGTTTTAATATTAAAATTTGTCATTGCTGAATCAAATTTTAATATTCTAAAATATGTTCATCCCCTTTAACAGCATGATTAGCAAATGTTTTGCAGGGAAAATAGATGGACAGATTCAGTACATGGTTTTCACATAACATGTTATTCTGTCCTGATGGAAGTAAAATGCTCAGAGCTTTTTTATTGTTGTGAATTTTTTTTTTTTAAGGATTAGGCTGACATTTCTGAAGAATCTTGTATGGTCTAGAAAGGCTGTCACTAAGCATCCATGCTTTTTTTGGCAACAGAAATTAGCCTTCCTCGAGTTCCATACAGCACTGCTGGTACACAAATTAGAAAATATAAACTCCAGTGCAAATCATATTTACTGCAAGTTATTTCCTGCAAAGTTGACATTACAGCTTTCATTATTATTATTATTGTTGTTATTATTATTATTGTTGTTGTTGTTGTTGTTGTTATTTCCTCATCATTTATTATTAATAATAAATGATCAGAAGTTCTTCGGTGGAAAAGCTTGAGGGCATCAACTGAGGGACACACTCAGGTTGTGCACAGGGATATTTCAGCCATCTGGGAAGCTCACTTGTGAAATCCTCTGGGGTGGTCCTGGATAAGCACAGGTAGGCATCTGAATGGGCTACAGTCACTTCTTTTATAAAAGATGCAGGATATAAAGGTTTGAATGAGCCTAGTAGATTATATGCCTAATCAATTGCAAAAGGGCGGTGAAGCTCTACTTTACTCCATTTACTTGACTTCAGAACTATAGCAATGGTCTCTTTCTGTGCAATTGTCAAAAATAGAAGTTTTATCTTTATTGTTTATTATTATTGTACTCAATGACTATTCCCTCTACTAGGGCAAAAGTATTTGTCCTTCCCTGGTGTATGTCTACTCTGCAGGGTTACAAACTTTAAACCAAACAGCTCAGGTACAGCACAGGATCTAACTGAAAAGCCCAACTATCTTGCCCGCTTGGGACTTTGATCTCTTCGGACAAGAATGCTTCCAGGAGCTAGGCCTACAATGTTGCTCCACAACACTGCAGTCTTCAGTGCGGACATAATCTCAGAGAAGTAATTGTCATGTAGCCATAAAAGAAGGAACCTTGTGTTGAAGAAGCTCTTTTCTCTCTTCTTTTGCCTGTTTTTGCTGCATTTCATGACCTGTACTAAGCTTCGGTGGTTTTGAGGTCCATCCTGAGGAGGCTTGGGACTCTGGTTCTTGGAGAACATGATGCTTCTATTCTTGAAGTAGGCTGTTATTCGCTATCTCACAATCTGTGTTATCAAACTGTAATTCTAAATAGACCCTGAAAAATACCAATGTTTTGAGAACATTGGTTAATTCTAAGTATAGACTTAATATAATTTAGTTTTCTGAAGAGTCTCAGCTCTTCTGATACACTCCTGCATCATGTTGTTCCTTCTTTTTCTTGCCTTTTTATGAAGAACTAGAGTGAGGAAAATAATAATGACAATCAAAAGAGGCTCAAAGGCTACTTGAGTGAAGGCAGAGGCCAGGGACGCTGTTTCCAAAGTAAGAAAAAAACCTCATATGCTACTTAAGGTCCAGAGGAGGAGAAACAAGTCAAGGGAACTGTATGACAGTAGAAAAGAGAGTGGATTCAGACAGAATAAACGGAAGAAAATGAGAGGAGAAATGCAAGTATGCAGAAATTTCAGATCACTATGAACAAGGATGATGAGTATAAAGGGCATATAGTGGGAGACAGGGAGCCAAAGGAAAGAATAAAAATGTCCATGATGTTAGTTGGAAGAAGGAGAAAGAAAACTGACTTAGGGGTCAATTCAGAATGTTTTTAAGAATATACTTGAGTCTAAGTACCTAAATAGCTTCACAGAAATCAAGCGGATGACTTCTAGTGAAAGCCATGTGTGCACCCACATGCCCTTCTGAACTGGAGCTTTTAACAATAGCCTTTAGATGGATTTGAGTGAGGGTGGAGCTGGACAGGAAAAGGTTACAGTAAGCAAGATACATGTCCAGGAAACAGAAAAAGGCTAATGCAAACTGAGTGCTAAAGGTAACATGTTCCAGAGCTTCCTACCAATTTTGGTTTCACACCCTCTGTATTATTTTTACATCAGACAGACAACATTAAACGTTAACCTAAAACTTCAGGTCTTGTGTGTTCCATCTCTGAGAATGTGCAATGTTGTAACTGTAACAGTCAACCCTTTCACTCATCACTTGCAGTGGTTCAAGTTTGCTTGAAAGATTCTTGAACAAGGTGAGGTCTTCCCATTCGGTCCCCATGTATTGCCTGATCTACTCGAGAGGTGGCGTCCCTGGCTACAGGGAGGCTGGATTAAAATGATCTCCAAGGTCCCTTCCAGCCTAGGCCATTCTATGATTCTATGAAGTCTTCTGGCTTGGCAGATCTATGGGTGAAGTCTAATATTGAATCTAGGCACAGATATGGGTAAGAGTTGTAGTTCTAGGTTTATTATTTCCAGTTGGAGTGGCATCATACAGACAGTGAGCAAACTAATTTTACATTCTGCAATTTCCCTTTCACAGCAATTGATGAATATCTCTCTTCCCCCTCCGCTTCCTGTTTTGTCCTGCTGCCATCATTGTCTTTACTCTGCACCAGACTTGCAGTTGGTGCTTCACACACAGAAGTGGAGTGTCTGTAAAGACAAAAGCTTTAAGTCCTCACACAAACAATTGCCTCCACTCCCTTGAGCTGTACCTCAGTGGCGGATCTACCAAGAATCTGTACATTAGTGAAATTAAGCACTTTAAGTATTTGAGGAATCCAGGACATGGGCAAGGCCTGGAAGAAGTGGGAGAAATGCCATTGTAAGACCTTGAGGTGGAGAAGTTACATATTTTTGAGCACCTTTTGTGCAATAAAGCTTCAGTTATAAATGATAATGATAATTTTCATATTTTCCAATTGTGTACTTTACTACTGGCTTCCAACTGTGTCTGTAGCCCCTTGCTTCTCACAGCCACATCACTTTGCTTTTTCTGTCTCCTTTTCCCTCTTTATATGTAAGTCTGTGCTTGTGAGAAGAGTAAGAGCTCAGGACAGATAGATGGTCTCTAGAGATGTTGGCCAAGTGTGATGTTTGTGATGGTGTTAAAAGATGTTCCTTCTACTGTCATGGGGCTCTATCCTTCCTAAGGAACCCTCCTGGTTCATTAGCTTGGTAGATGCTGGTAGTTATTTGATGTAACAACAACTGTTGTTGTTGAATAACTTTTTCCTTTTTCTTTTTTTCCAAACTTTTTCCTTTTTTTTTTTTCCAAGCCTTTTGCTCCTGAAGCAGACAGATCAGCAAATAGATGCTATTGCAAGGTGAAACTTCAGTTCCCTGAGATTCCAGCAATACCCAAGACACAATAAAATCTATGAAATATATTGATTGACTTCAGTAAGGCCAGGACTTTACTATCAATATCCAATTTTTACAGTAGTTATGGTCCTCCTTACAGATGTGCTTCCTCTGTGGAAGAGCTTTTATGAAAAGCTTTCAGACAAGCCTTTCTATCAACAGAGTGGCCACAGATCAAAAGCTTGCACTGCTCTGGCTACGTCATAAATTTACACAGCAATATAATGAAAGAGCTGTGTTCTGCGTCTGGAAATTCAACTGAGAGACTCAATCAGATGGTGCTGAGTTCTGCTGTTAAAGAAAATGCCAGCCCTTCCCCAAGCCCTAGGAAGGCAAATTAATATAAAGGCCAGCACTGGTCAAAAACTGTAGATTTTTTTTCTGAAAATGTCATTAGTTGTAAAAAAGAAAATAACGTTTCAGCCTGATTTAGTTAGAGCACTGAGCACCACACATTCCTTAATTTCCTGATCTCCTGCACCCCAGCTCCCACCCAGCCACGACTCCCTTTTCACAGGGGCTTTTTTCCCAGCATGTTTTATACAGGGTTGATCTTTTCTATTTGAGAGAGAAATGTAATTTCAGGCATAAACAACCATTTTATATTCATCGCTGCTTTCTGAATCACCTTTTGTAGGGTGGGAAACTTACTTTCATGTTTTTCTTCCTTAAAAATAATAAGTTTCTGACAGGCCAGGAAAACTAAGGCAAAAACCAAGGCAAAAGTCAGACCCTAAATTTTCAGTCTTCCCATAGCGGACCAGTGGGCTCCGCTACAAAAAGACATTTCAGAGGTTTTAGAAATATTCAAATTTAAAAGATAGGAAACAAAATATTCCCCCTGCCAGAGCTGGTGTGGTATCTGTAGTCAGACGTTAAGATTACTTTTACAATATTTGTTTATTAGTGTTAAAAGTACCTGCAAGCCAATAAGCAGACTCTATGAATCAGCTGAGGCTCTGTATACCAAGTCTAAACTTGATCCTGTGACCAAAAAAAAATAAAAAATAAACACAACGAATGACATTGCTGAGTGTCTAAAAACAGAATAGCAGGACTGAGTGCAAAAATGGTAAAATATTTCATCGCTTTGGCTTTCTTCTGATTGTCAGTCTTCATCACTGGGAAAATTGCCTTTTCCAGACTTCGGTTACTAGAGCTTTGAGCCACTTGTTTCAGTATCAGTGCTAAATATTCAGAGCCTAATCCTGGTGGCAATGCAAAGTGAAATTAATATAACAGTTGTGTGTACTATTTCTCTTGACCCTGCCCACCAAAATTGGTAAGAAAAGCCATCCTAGGGAACTCTGTACAGAAAATTCTATTACAAACGTGTTGTTTAGATAGAAATCTAAAATTAGGGGTTTTAGTCAAACTTCAAACTTAAATATGGCCTCTGTATTAGGGAGGCTTTATGATGCTTGGATTTAGCCATTTTTCAGAGATCGAAGCTTGCTTCCGTTTATGTGATATGTACCTGATAGAGGAAAGGATGAAAAGTAGCATTGCAGAGGTAATCAGAAATCTTAGTTGCTAACATTTAAAATTCAATGAAAACTAAGCAAATAACATATTATTTATGTGTACACACATACATTTCTGATCATGTATGATGCATTGCCCTCGTCTTCAAATTGCCAGCATGACTTTTTTTTACAGAGCCTGGGCACTCTCCCTCTGCTTTCGTACCTGCTCATACTATGTCAGTTGTCAGTATTTGGAGTGTTTGACATTGCTGCTGCCATTGTAAATTGAAAGATGGAACCATGGGCCAGATTGCTTTTATCTGTTATCCAGTTTTGATGTTTTCATCTGCTCTTTGCCAAGTAATGTCAGCCATGATTATTTCTAACTTGCCAAAATTCTGAATGGCTTTTAAACAGGTGACATTTTCCTATAAAAGGACTCTATCACAAGCATGTTTCTTTTTCCAGCCCCGAATGTCACCTTTTCTCCCATAATTACAGTGGTCTACATGACACATTTCTGGACTACTGACAGTTTTAAAGATTTGCTGTTTGTGGGTATTGCAATTACTGTGCATTACCTTCTCGTTTCTGAGAGGAGTGAAATTATTTCCATAGATGTTACTGCCTTCACAGTTTTGCCTTTGATTTTGCACAGTTGGCTCTAGACTAAATCTAGAAGTAGCTGAGAATAACTTAGTGTCTGGCAAATAAGTAACTTCAGACATAGCTACTGTCATCACTTAGATGAAATCTTTCCTACACTTTTTCCTTCTTGACTGGAAGAATTTGCAAAAAGTTGTACCCTATGTAGAGTTTATGGGGGAAAAAAATGTACCTAAGGTCACTTATGGATGTTACTTATGCCTCTTCATTACAATTATTCTCTTACATAGGTACATCTCTTGCAAATGTCTGCCCTGTGCAAGTGTTACTTTGGGTGATGATGCTGTATTGAGCCCATGGGCTGGTGATGATACATGGGGTCCATATATTTCTCCTGGCATTCCACCACTTCATGTAGAGAAAGAGCAGGTTGAAAATGAAGTCAGTAAGCTGACTGGGCAGGTCTAATTTCGCCATTTACTTGGTCTGGCTTCTGGCTTTGTCTTTAACATCACAAATAAAACACAGTGATCAAATAAAATACAGTGATCAAACACATTACTGATCTGGAAATCATGCAATTTAAGTGACATCTTCTCATCTTTTGTTTCAAAATAAACTCCTGGGAAACACCAGAGACACAAACTAGAGATCTATTTGTGCACTTCTCATCTTTTATTCTATGTATCATAGCAAACAGTTCCAGGGCAGACTTACCCAAGTCTACAAACTCTAGAAGGGTGTTTCTCACAATGATATTTGAATAACAAGCTACATAAATCTGTTAGTCTGCACTGCAGATCTCTGGAACTAAAAGAACTGTACTATGAATTTGTAAAAAACCAATCAGCTTCTTTATTGATGACTTTTGGACAATTGTTTTTCAATTTATGCACATTTACACAATTACATCCAAAAATTACCTACATAAATTAGGAACCTGGAACAGGAATTTAAAGAATGGAAAGAACAAGAGCAACAATAGACTTCACAGTCAGTCTCCGTTAAGTCCTTAGTATAGTCACGAAGTTAAGATACAAAAGCATTTGCAACAACAACATAGTGGGCAGTGAGTATAAAAGAGAGGCCATGAAGCCATTAAGGCAATTAAGAAAGATTAAGATTGCTTGTGGTGGAAAGACCCATTAATCAATAGGCCAGAAATCACAGCATGTTGTAGAATATACTTTGCAGACACACGCAAAAAAAAAAAAAAAAAAAAAGAACAGGCTAAATATATCCCATACCAAAGGTTACAGAGTTCTCATTAATGAGAAATTATATTAATCCCTCAGATATTGTTGGCTCCATAGTTCGGTTCTCCATTCGCGCACACAGGAACGGGGCAGATGGAATGCATCCCAACTGATGCAGAACCACTGTTGAAAAAATACCGGCCCATGGTTGGCATTACGGATAGACCCAGCGGTGCTGGAGGGTGGAGGGCAAGCAGGGCCGACTCAAGAGGACATGAGCAGGGAAGGGGGGGAGGTGCTGCCCAGAGTTCCACAGGAGAGGTGCAGTTATTACAGTTATTCATTGCTGGCAACAATGACGCACAAGCCGCCATTCACGAATCTAAAGCTGCCGCACAAAGACACGATGCCTGTCAGAAGGATGGGTAATTGAAAATCCTTGCATTTGCAAAATGCCTGTGGGCATCTAATGCAAGTCTTCATATGGTAATGAGGAGGGGAAACAAAGTGGGAGGGCTACTGCATGTGTTAAAACTTGCACCTGAAATAATAGAAAATTGGCTTAGACAGGCATGTAACCAGGCTGGAACCAGCTCTAGGGCACGGCTTCATCTTCATCAGCAAGGTCACCACCCAGTTCCAGGCCTATGCATGTTGTCTGAAGGAGCAGCTACAAGTGGGCTGAGACTGATTTGCTAAATGGTTTTGCAGAAAGAGCTACAGCTGGTTGAGATTTCCTTTTTCTTTTTTTTTTCTTTTTTTTTTAAGCAAACTGAAGATGAAGGTGGTAACAGGTGCCTTTTCCACTTCTCAGGAAGAGATTGATTTCAGTAATTTTTAAACCTGAAACTAACTCCTAGAGTGTTTCCTTGGGAATTTTCTGCTTCTTGACTCAGAATGAATTTTTATTCACTGATTGGAAAAATAATTTTAAATTATCAAAGCTACTGAAATTAAATACTTTAATAATCCAAACCATGCTGGTCTGGTTTATTGGTTTGCAACCATTCTTGAGAGGTGGTATTGTTTCCAGTGAAAGATTTATTTATTACTTTAAAATTCTTCTAATTGCCATTCAGGTGAGGAAAATGCTGTTTTACAAAACCAAACATGATTCTGGAGTATGTAAAAACAATGGATGAGGCATCAGAAGTGGTCTTTTGCATTCATGAGTCAAATCATCACTTTTGTGGGGGTTTTTATGTAGTCAGAATATGTTTTGTTGGTTAACATTACAAGAAGATGTTGTCAGAGCCAGAGTCATTTAAGAAAAGAAGGCTGGTGGTGTCATGCTTACCTCATGGTAGTTTTGCTGTTGCGTGCATAATGATGAATGAGAAATGAAAATCTGTTTTACTGCGGGTATTCTAGGCAATATTAGGCAGCTGTTTTCCTTGTATTCCAGAGAAGTCAAGTATCCCCAGTGTCTCCTTCAAGCAAGGCTACAGGCATGTGAATTTTCTTAACCTCTGTATACCTCATTTCTTTGTTTTAGTACAGAACAACTTGCATAATTGCCAGAGAATCAAGAAGACCTAAATAACAAATCTGCCTGAAACAGATGATTTTTAGGATCTTACATCACTGTGAGACAATGCGATCTGGTATTTGGGCACCTCTGCTTTAACTTCTGTTGGCAAGTAATTTCTTCACCCAGGTTCTTCATAGTTAACAAAGTGCAGTGTGGTGGCTTTTGGCTTAAAAATCAAGCCTGAAGAGTTGGCTGTCTCCGTGACTGCAGAGAGCAATAGCCTTTCCCTATACAGCAGTTGTATTGTGCTTTTGAAGATCTTGGATTTTATTTTGGTACCAAGTATGTGTTACAGCTTTGGGCGGCAAAGGCACTCGGTAGATGTGTGTTGCCTGCAATGATAGAGAAGCCTGGTGTTTCCAGGTTTCTTGATCTTGGTGCTATTCTAGTAAACAAATATTTTTTTGTTGATCTGTGGGTGTTCAGCTGTCACAATACTGTCTGAGAATATTAGCCAGTTTTTAGCTGCTGTACATCTGTTGTCTGCCATTCCTGTTCTATATACAATCACCTCGCTCTTCTCCTACTGTGGCTTCTCAATTTTACTACGTAAATACATCTTCTATCATATTGTTTATCCATGCATGGAGCAAGAAAATAATCTGACTGCACCATTCTGGACCTCTTGACATTTAGAGAGAGTTGGGATTTAGACAGACCATAGAAGGAATTGCACTATTCAAGATGAGAAGTGATTAAGACATGAACAAGGATTTCAGCAGAAGCAAGGTCAAGGTAAAGATGAACTCAGGCAGAATTTCAGAGGTGGGAGTAAGGAGAGTGGGAAAGGTGGTTTGGTGCTATGAAAAAGCAGTTCATTGTTTTCAATTTTGTGCTCCTGGGATACAAATATAAAGGCCTTTAATATCCCTTAATTATGCTATGCTAGTCAGACCACAGAGATGCCAAACAAATTGCTGTAGTTTCCTTTGCTTCCCTCTATTTCTTTTCACTTTTCCCACCTCCTGTGCTTTTCCCTATAATATATTGCTAGATGCTTGATTTGAATATTTCATATATACAAATCTCTTCATTATAACACGTTTCTACAATTTTAATTTACTTCTTTTTTTAGGAATTCAAGAACTCTTCCTAGTCATCATAGTTCTTACTCCCCATATCTGATACCAGGGAGAAACAACACTTCCACGGAAATAATGTGCAGTTTCCAGGTCAGATGTGTTTTGCTTTTCCCATTGTCTGTCTTCCCATTGTGGCTCTTTCATCTGCCGAATGCCTTGTAGGTATTAGGTTCGCTGGTGGAAAAACTCTTGTCCTAGCCACTGGAAGAATGCCCAGACCCTCCAATGTACTCATGCTACATGGATGAAACTAGAAAGAGAAACGGCAATCAGGGAAAGATAACGTGCAAATCATTGGAAGGGGACATCAAGGCTGATAGTCCTTTCACAGGTTGACAGTGCTAACTACTAAAGCTGACCAAAAAAAAAAAGTCCTATTCAAGGACTTTTTTATTTTGGTTAAAAAATCTCAGTGCAATGTTTTTTGATGTGCATATGTTAATTTCAATGTGCACATGTAGGTATTAGCCAAACCGTTTGACTTTTCATACTAGAGAAAGCTAAAAAACTGTATAATAAAATAGATTGCCTACCACTAACATTCGCCAAATATTTTCATTCCGTCTGTTTCATTGTAAGGTTCTGCTTTTTCCTTCCACATTCTGTGGCAAATTTTCTTCCACTTAGTATTTATGCATAACACTTTCTTATCTAGAGATGAGCTATACTTCTGATAATGGGATAGTTAAACCAATGTTTTACTTGAAAAATACACGTAACTCCATCCTTCTGTCCATTCTTTGTGTTGTATTACTAAAGTAAACACAATTAGTGAAAATCACAATGCTTTATGAAATCATGTCAGGTCCTTAAGATGTAATCTAGGAGAAAATTTTTTTGCTAAAATGTCCTGGTATTGTCGAAACATCTTGGTTTGATGTCTTTCCTCTTTCCAAACCTTTTTCTTTTGAATGCTTTTGAAAATGGTGTTGGGTACTGTAGCATGATATAAAAATTAAAAGTGAAGTAAAACTTCTTTTTTTTTTTTTTTTGGTGACCCAAATCTTAAAAATATTTGGGCATTTTGCTCTTGGTTGGAGTTTTAAAACCCTTCATAATATGAGACTTCTAAAGCCTCTTCTGAGACCTCTAAAATCTCTGCAAAATGGATTTTTCATTTTCTTTGTGGCTTTTATTGGCGCTGGGCATCTGCATCAAGAGGGAAGGAATTTCTGAGTCCAAGTTCCTGATGTCATATCCTCCTTCAGGTTAAGCACCCTCACTGATTACCACTGCTCCATTTATACAGGAGGGAGGCAACCTGTTCACAAGCTGAATGCCATTTAGGGCTCTCAGGGTGGATGCAGGCGCTGTGTTGATGAGTTGCAGTGTGGGCAGCACCAAGTTACCCTTTCACATGGCATTGAGCGTGCGCTGTCCTGAGTCTCGTTAACTGAGGAAGAAAGGTACCTCCTACTCAACTCCCTCTCCCACTGATAAATTGCCAATGCAGATTTAAGTCAACAACTTTAAATGTCATCAGGAAACCGGTTGGTGGCCAGCAGAGATCCCAGTTAGACAAACTGTTTTGCAAACCTGTCAAAACCTAGGAGTTTCAGTTTCTGACTGGGGAGGCTATTTTGAATTAGACATGATGAAGGCATGCACAGTGGTAATCATGTTTGAGTTTGAGAGAAGAGCTCACATCATGGAGTTAAGAAGAGGAACTTGTATATTAAGGCTTGGAATTGTTACAAAGGTGTCCTTCAGCTTTCCTTTATTTCCTCCCAGGTTTTTTTAGCTTAAAACATAAACACACAGCCAGCTGCTAACTTAAGTGACAAAGGGCTAGGGTTTTTTTGATGAAAAAAGCCATGCTTCTCATTCTCTTCCATAACATCTAACTGTTCCTCACCTATATGAAGTTTAGCCAGCGAGCTGTTACGCATGTGTAATCCTCCTCTGGGTGCCAGGTAAAGTATTCCACTCCCTCACCCAGAATGGAAAAGGAGCTGGACATGACAAATGCTTCAAGAATTGTGTTCAGTCATGGGATGTGTTCTTTTATGACATCTGTGAGAATTCCCAAAAAGAAATCAAGCTATTGCTCCAAATAATACCTTAGTGACATTCACCAGCAATGTCTCATGAATGAGACTTTGTATTTTCATTATTTTTCCAAGAAATAGACAGATTATTTTACTATTGTAGTCATATCCATCTTGAATGTAAATGTGACCTCCTCCTTTCAGACATTTAACCCACTACTAGGCTTTACCTGCTGACTTGGTCAATAACAGCAGCCAACATTTGGTATCACTCTATCTTCTCTGTCATGTAAAAAGGTCATTCCCATTCTGATTATTTTTGCTAGCTTGTAATGCCAGACAATATTGATAATTCTCTTTGGAGGTTGTTTAATGGGATGACCATAATAGGAATGAAGTAGCTGGATATGGGCTGTTTTAAACATTGTATTTCTTTCTAAAAATACTAAGATTATCTGTTCAGAATTGTAAATATTTTTTGTAGGTTTTGTCTGTGTGTTTTCCATAAATTAGTTAATTTTTTTCACATAAACTTTACATTTTGTATTAAGTCTCTCATGGAAAGATGACAGATGTAGTGGACTTTCAAAAACATAAACAGTCTCCACCACCATCTCATGCATTTACATCTCCAGTTCAGAAGATGCTCTAGGTAAATGTGAATAGAAGAGCAGTTCTAACGATGTGCTTGAAGTTAGACATGTCTTGAACAGAACACAACAGATTCATTCATGTTTTAAGTTTTTGTGAGTGTTCCATCTAAAATTTACTATAGTAAATTTCTGGCTTTCTAATGATTAAAGTATGAATAAATAATTATGCAAATGCTACTCAGTAAACAAATTGGCGGTATTGATGTAAGCAGGCATTATGAAAGTTGAGATATGTGGGAAATGAAAACAAACCTAAAAAGACTCCCAGTTATACAATGAAAAATGTCTAGTTATTCATTGTTCATTGACCAATGTTTTTATAAAAAATGAGGCATAAAGAAATTGTTCACAAGAACAAATCTGGGGAAAAAAAATCCAAAGAATTCCTCACTAGATGTGACATTGTAAAATACTGTAGCTTTTTGAGCTCCGCCTGTACATTTATATGACTACTGTTTGTATAACTTAAATAAACATGGATATATAAATATATAATATGTATAAAATGTAACAAGAAAAAAAGCTGATATGCACAGCAGAGGTAGCTCTTCTGAGATGTTTTACCTCCTGATGCAGAGGCAATCTAGATATCAATATTCATCATGTTCTAATTTCCTTTTTCCTATGCCAAGCTCTGAACTACCCAGAATTAAGACTCTTCTGTTTTGCTGCTATTACATACGGTTTTGTCTGATTTCACTTCAGCATGTACAGTTCCACCTAAATAAGCAACTATGCATGATTGCTTTCCAGCTTCAAACTGTGATGTCTGGAGGAAATAAAATTCCTGATTAGTTTCTAGCAAAAGACACATCTGTGTGCCCATTTTAACATGTGACTGGACACTTACAACCCCAAAATCCCAGTCTTGCTCTGTGTAGCTCCTGTTGTCCTTTTTCTGTATCTTTTTAAAACCATCTTGACCCTCTGATGTAAGTTATTGTCTTTAATGCATCCCAGTTTTCATTCACAGTGTTTACACAGATGCTTTCTTTTTTTCTTTTTTTTTTTTTATTTTCCTGCTCACCATCTTGGCTTCCAGAGTAACTTAACTTCTTATCTTTCTGTATGGAATCTGTGGAAGAGAATTTGTTGTAGGCAGTAAGAAAATCAAACCTATTAATCACTGAGAGATTCTAAGTATTTCTATAACTCATTATACTTCTCCAAAGGATTTTGCTGTTGAAAGGGTCTGAGGCTTCATCTGGACAGACATCCCTAAAATCATGTCATTATAAAATTACATAATTCAAAGAAATTTTATAAACCACCAATACCACTGTAAGAATTGCAACAAAATTACCAATATCTGGATGAGCCCAAAGTCTGAATGTAAAGACCTTAGAAACCATATGTGTTCTGGTGAACATTGCAAGGCCATGAACAGAACTACTCTGCCTGAAATCTCCTGAGACTTCAGACTCAGGAATTCTTGCTGTTGAATCCTTTTGGGAGAGGATGATGCAGAGACCTGTTTCAAATGCCTTCATAATGTTGTGTTTTACCAGAGTCTGTAAGACAGGTTGGATAATAAATTTTTCAGAATGAAGAAAGTCCCTATCCAGGTTCATAAAATGATCCTGCTAAGTTCTTAATGACAGCGAAATGAATCTTCTATATCTGGTGCAAGTACAAGTTCATATACTGATGCTTGCACCTTTTTATTTTTTTTAATTAATTTTCAAAATATGAAACAATAAAGAGAAAAGGAATTTTGCTGCTGAATTCAAGCACAAACGAGTGTTATCCAGAGGCTAAATTCTTTTCCTGCTTAACGTAAGAACATAATAAGAGCATAAGAGGCATAGTGGTTCAGAACAAAGGTCAGTATAGCCCAATATCCTGGCTCCAACAATAGCTGTAAGTGGGTATGCAAGGAAGAGTAGAGAGCTGGCCTCGCCTGTCTGATGCCTCCCCCTAAGTATTTTCCTGGCTCTCAGCTACTTGCAGCTGAAGAATTTCCTGAAATGGGTGTAGTTCCAAAGTGTTTGAAAACCCTCTATACATTTCTGTTCTGTGGTGTTGCCCAGTCTCCCCTTGAGGCTATGTAAAAGTAGAGTATCTGCTAACCGATGCTGAATGGGAGATGTGCACCTGGGTTTTATGGCAAAAATTGATTAATGCCATTAGGGACTCAAGGATAATACTATCTCGTGTCGTTTTTAATAAAATAGGTCTAGAACAAATCTGGTGATTTACGGATGTGTGATGAGAAGAAGTGGGGATGTGTTCAAAATATTGCCATGTTTTCTTTAAAAATATCTATGCAAACATTGCGATCTGAGACAGAAAAAAAAAACGAAAGAGTGGCTTTGGCAGGCTAGGACACTAATAAACTGTTAATAAAAGAGTAACCTGTGGGCTGAATGAGGAGATACTCAAACTGCTCAGGCACGATGCTAGAGGCAAAGAAATAGGTGATTACCTTTGAATTATGCAGTTCTGAATAAGAGGAGAATAACTGGCAGAAGCCCAGTTATTCAGCCTTGCTAGAGAGTGGACAGACATGAAATGATATCCCTGTTCAGTGACAAATTCCAGCTAGATTGCTCTCAGACCAGATTACAATAGATTCTTACATGTTTTACTCGATTTTTCAAACGTTTTCTTTCCTTTTTTTTTTTTTAGTGAAATTTAACCATTACTTATAATTATATGGATCAGCTTTCTCAGATCATGGCACTCACATTTTCCCATATTTGGCGAACAGGCAAAATGAGCCAAATGCAAAGATATATACAACAAATCTTTCTGACTATAAGTGCTTGCAAACAACAAAGGCACTTGCATATTCCGATGACAGAGCTTGTATAAGGACTTATGTGGCTAGGCAGAGCAAATTTTTTTTTTTTTTTTTGTGCCTACTGTAACCAGCCATACGTCCTGCTGTTCTGAATCACTAGGTTCAAATCATTGGTTTCCAAGAGTCCTGTAGTTGGAAATGTTGAAGACAGAAAAACTCTAATGGGTCATTTTGGACAGCCTCCTGCCAGGACATGATTATTCCCTCCAGAGCTATGTTAGTGCTTGATGAACAGCAACACCATCCACAAATGAGGCAATGTTGTCCACAAACATAGACGAGCAGAAAGAAGGTACTGGTGAATGTGGTCAACAGATACCCTCCTTTGTAGCCTGTGTTTTTTTCCTGTGTTGTGTTTAATTTTATTCCTCACATTGAAAAGATGGGAAAAGAAAAGTGTACTTGAAAAGCTCCAGGAGAAACCAAACTGCTGGATTTATGAATTGTGTTGGTTTCATTGTGTTTGAATAGTGAGGAGTACTCCAAGGTAACCACAATCAAATGCTTCTCAGACATCTGCACATTTTTTGTAATACTTTGTGGGGTGTTTTTTTTATGTTGGTTGGTTGGTTGGTTTGGTTTTTTTGCTTATTTGCAGGAGTTTTTGTGAGTGTATGAGTGGATTTTGTAGGGTGGAAGATGTTCTGTTACCTATTAGTAGGTTTGGTGTGTCTCTTGAAGGATGTTTCGTTTGATCAACAGATTGCTCCTGGTGCCTGATAACTTATGAATTCTTACTGATATCATTTGATCATGGAGCTGGCTATTTTTCCAAAGAGAAGTTTTACTAAGATTATTTCAGTCAGATTGAGGTCTATAATTTCTAGGGGCAGCAGAGTCATTTTTTGGAGTGATGCTAAACATCTTTATTACCTGAACAAAGCATCAAATTTGCTGGGGAAATTTTTAAAACAGCCTGTAAGAGGGTGCTGGACTCCCTCCATAGTTGGTAAAATCTTCTGATGGGGTGAGACTCACATGAGGAAAGGGGATTGCCAGTTCTAGTCTTTAGTGTTCACTGTTAATGAAAATTCCCAAGCTTTTAGTATCGACATTTTTGATCTGCAAGTCCTGTAGAGACCTTAATGGTTTCTGCCTATGCCCACGGCAGTAGCTATGAATGTTTTTATCTAATCTACTTGATGAAGCTGTATTCAATTTCATCTTGTGATTAGATCTCTGCAATGCACATACATCTAGTTACACGATGAGACCAGACCCAAACTTCAGCTGTGGTTTATTTGTGAAGGGATGTTTTATGAGCAGCCTGCACTGTCTCCACTCTATTACTTCAAAAGATTTTTTTTTACTGTGGTTTTCCTCTTAAAGAGTTATGATCCTTGCTATAGAAGCCATCTCCCTTTTAGTGTGATTGTGTGTCAGTGGAGATGTGCTGATGTGCCTTGAAGGATCAGGAATGCGTCAACCTTGACTCATAGACGACTCTCTGGCTGGTGGAGCTGCTCATCTTCTGGTCTCTGTAGAGCTGTAGGCTCTCAAGTGACACAGTAAAGCTCAAGTTTACCCAAGCTTATGGAAGAAGGGAGAGATGTCAATAAGGTATGATGACAGCAAGGCATTTTTATGTTTTGAACTGTGAGGATTTGAGAGCATCTTTACTCTGATGACAGTCAGTGATGACTGAATGTGAGTTTAGATAGGTATGTTTTTATATTCTGAAATAATGAGTGAGGAACACTCTCTGCCCAACCACAAATCCTTCCTGAAAGCAAATTTCTCCATTCTACCTGTGTTACACCTAGCATGCTTGGAGTTATACTTTCATGTATGTAAATGGATTATTCTTAAAGAAAGGCAAAATGTATTTATGTGAGAGATGGTGTTTTCTGTTGCTATCTAGCCAGGTTTTGTAGTTCTTCAGTTCCAGTTTCAAATGTATTTATTGTAGTAGGTAATATTTAAGTCTGAGTGGACTATTTCCTACATCTTTTCTGTGTTCCTTTTGCTACTTCTCCAGCAAAGCGTGACAGAGATACATGGTGCATACCCTCTAGGGGCTCATGGCCAAGGAAAAGTTGTTTCTCTGTAAAAAAAAAAAACTTCTCTCTCTGTGGCAGCCTCAGAAGGAATCAGGTTTTCTATGGTTGATTAAAACTATCAGCCCTTTAATTTAGCAAAACATCTCAATTCAGGACATTCCACTTCCCCCTTCTGAACTGAACTTAGATACAAATGGAGCTTAGGTACTTGGCATCCTGAAATGCAGTACTTTCCTTAACTGGAACTCAGATGGAGTAGAGTAACAGGATGAATCACAGAATCACAGAGAATTACAGAATGTCAGGGGTTGGAAGGAATCTCAAAAGATCATCTAGTCCACCCCCCCGCCAGAGCAGGATCACCTACAGTAGGTCACACAGGAAAATGTCCAGGTGGGTTCTGAACGTCTCCAGAGAAGGAGACTCCACAACCTCCCTGGGCAGCCTGTGCCAGTGCTCTGTCACCCTCACAGTGAGAGTTTTTCCTTGTGTTTTTTTGGAACCTCCTATGCTCCAGCTTGTATCTGTTGCCCCTTGTCCTGTCACTGGATGTCACCGAGAAGATCCTGGCACCATCCTCCTGACATTCACCCTTTACATGTTTATAAACATTTATGAGGTCACTCCTCGGCCTCCTCTTCTCCAAGCTAAAGAGACCCAGCTCCTTCAGCCTTTCCTCCTAAGGGAGATGTTCCACTCCCTTCATCATCTCTGTGGCTCTGCGCTGGACTCTCTCAAGCAGTTCCCTGTCCCTCTTGAACTGAGAGGCCCAGAACTGGACACAATATTCCAGATGTGGCCTCACCAGGGCAGAGTAGAGGGGGAGGAGAACCTCTCTCAACCTACTAGCTACTCCCCTTCTAACACACCCCAGGATGCCATTGGCCTTGGCCATGAGGGAACATTGCTGGCTCATGGCCATCCTGCTGCCCACCAGAACTCCCAGGTCCCATTCCTCTACGCTGCTCTCCAACAGGTCAGTCCCCAACCTATGCTGGTACCTGGGGTTGTTCTTTCCCAGATGCAAGACTCTTGTTGTATTTCATAAAATTTCTCCCCACCCAACTCTCCAGCCTGTCTAGGTCTCCCTGAATGGCAGCACAGCCTTCCGGTGTCAGCCACTCGTTTCAGTTCAGTCTCATCAGCAAACTTGCTGACAGTGCACTCTAATCCCTCATCTCCAGGTCATTGATGAATATATTGAAAAGCACTGGTCCCAGTACTGAGCCCTGAGGGACCCCACTAGACACAGGCCTCCACTAGACTCTGTCCCATTGATCAAAACTCTCTGACTTCTTTCCTTCAACCAGTTAATGGATGGGACAGATGTATATTGTGCTGCTGATTTGGGAGGTACGCAGAGAAGACAAGCTGCATAATTTTACCAGAGCTCCAAGGGAATCTACAGAGCCTATCTGGAGCCCAATGCTCTTAGTGGCAGAAGTCCTCACTCATTGAGCAAGAGCAGACTCAGGCATGGTGTTCCTAAAATGAAGGCTCATTAACCCCAGGTTTCTTACACAGAGATGATTACTGTAATATTTTGTACAACTTTTCTATGAACTGACTATTCTTCTTATTTGTTGAGCAGAATTGCCCAACAAATTTGGGCAGTTTTTTCTCCTTGATGCATTTACACAAAGTACCTTTTCTTTTTCTTATCTTTTTAGGTAGGATTTTCTGTCGTCATGTTTTATTTGAGAAATAGCATTTGATGCTGATGGATCTCCCCCTTTCCTTTCTTTTTCTGATGGAAAACACCTGCAGTGTAGAACAGCCTTGGTAAAGTCAAGTAAGAGCCTGTGTGCTCTAGGGTGTACACTGAGCAGCATAAATATGTAATATTTTACAATGTGTGTACTTACATATTCTACCTTCTTTTCTTTTTCTTTTTTTTTTCCTTGAAGAACATACACTTAAAATACACACATCAAGTTACAAATGTCTGGTATAGTGGCAGCGAAGTCTGCTCTGTTAATAACAATACTGAATATGTAAATCCCCCCACTTTTTAGAACCGGTGCTTTAGGTTGCATTTACTGTAAACAAAGATGTATTTTTGGGGGCAGTTGGTTTGGGTTTATTGTTTATGTAAATCTCTCAGAATGTGACATAGCCAGATAGCTTCCTATGTTGTGCTGATCCACATTTTAGGCCAGCAGCCAAAGTATTTTATCTTTTACTTCATTATAGTGATCTTCCAATTAGCTGTGGTCTGTAATACCCTGATTTTGGTGGCAGTGGTTTGGGGAGGATTGTTTGATAGTTCTGCTCGAGAGGCAAAATGAGGGGCCTTATTATAGAAAGTGCAGAGGTTGTGCAGTAGCTGAGTTCTGTTGCAAAGTTTGCCGATAAGGGAAAACTGGCCCTTGAGCATCCATTCTATTCTGTATATTAACACTTCTAATCTGCACTGCTGATAAAACTGCAAGCCATTTGCCTTTGGAGGAATTAGTTCTGCCTCACTTGTGTAACCAGGCGATGGTGATTAACCTTTAAACTGTCCAATATTCTCAGCAGACTCCTGCTCCAGATTAGAAACTATTTAGTTATGACCAACTAAATTAACAACATTTCCTCCTCTGAAGAATAAGATTTGGAAGGTATGCATTTTAAGGTGGAATGTGGATAATGTCCTTATTTACTCACCATTTTTGCTGCATAAAATGTGTTTGTCGTTTAAGAAGAAAAAGAAAAGAGAGGGTGAGATTGATTTCAGGTCAAAACAATCTACAATTAGTTATGTGCAGGAGGCAATTTGGTTGAATTTGGCTTGGGGTGCTGCTTTAGATGGGTGAGCCCATCATTCTAAAATAAAACTTACAGAGCAGGGCATAAAACGGGCAGGATGGTGCTCTGGTACGGGCAGCACTTTAGGAAAAAGATTTCCTTCCTTTGAAAGGAAAGGCAATTATCTCGATTCTTCAGGAGAGTAATTTTTGGAAGTTTACTAACCTTCTGATCACAATCAGGCAAAACAAAAGGTTTTGTATGTGGTGGTTACAGACCAACATATCCAATGGACTTGAGCCGCTGTGATAACCAAGTACTGTACCATTGTATCTACATATTTTAAATGTGTAATTTATCAATTGAAACATACCCTTCAATACATGTGCCATAAAAGAAAAGAGCAAGGGCAATTATGTAATAGTATAGTGTTTGTCTGACGTGCCTTAAATCCCCATATTGTTATTCCTTGCTGAATAACAAATACAAAATCCCTGTTAGCAATGTTTTCCGTTTTACCAGTTCTATATTAGCTACCTCCTTAAAAATTGCTAATCTAGATACTACATTAGTAGGATGTCAGTCAAACCGCAATCCACAGTGAAGCCTTCTTCATATACCAATTTAAATCATTCATGGTCCTTTCTTTGGCATTATTCAAAAGATCATAATAATTTTCTTGTGCCCACAGCACAAAAAAATCAATTATTTCCCCACAAAGACTTGAAAGTACTTAGCGAGTGCTGTAAGAAAAGCTGAGGGTTATATCAAATTGAAATTGCACTCATTACACACAACACAATTAGTTGCCACTAGTCTGGCCGGTGCTTTAATTCTGAATGGCATATCTTTATTATTACAGAAACAAGCATGCAAATGGCATTGTTCAGGATTTGCAGAAATCAATAGGATATAGTGCTGTGTGTTTGGTGGCCACTGTCACTCAGTCTGCTGTGGATTTGAGATAATGTGTGTATTTGAATTAATGAAGGGAACGTGAGACATCATAAGTGACACCCAAATAAAAGAAATGGGTACATGATATTTGTAATTATTCTACTTGTGTTTTTGTTGTAAATACTTGTGCTTTTTGTTTTTTAATCAAAGGATTAATTGCATTTTAATAAGGCATTATGATTTTCAGAGCTTTAGTTAATTAAAACTTGTAGTATATAATTATGAAGTGATGCTGAGATTTGTCTAAAGATCACCCATACATTTAGAATATGTATATTTTTCCTTGTTAAGCAGTTGCTACATTTTGGGGGGAGGATGAATTATATTAAATGTTTGAAAGATGATGGCGGTTCCAAATGGATTTCTATAAATGGCAGCTGGGAATGTAGATTAAGTTGTCGGACAAATTAAAGTGGAGGAACTACTGAGGTTGGAAACACTTTTTGGCCGTGGTGCTGAAACATGCATTTGCACAAACGTTAGCTTTCAGCAGCAGGAGTAAGAACAGATGTATTTGCTCAATGTATCATATCATTCCGCCCATTAGGTCCCAATGAAATTGCTGCAGTTTGAAATTCTGAGTACAGACCATAAATAGTCACTGGTGGTGTATGGTAAAGATTATTCTCCACGTGACAAAAGGATTTTAAAAGGAGGGAGAAAGTAAGGGTGTATGTGTGTGTGTATATGTGTGTGTCTTGGACAGTTCTATGTATCGACTTGTTTCCCTAATAAAGATGAATATTACTAGTACAAAGCTTTAATTACTCACAGTCTAACCTGGGACATATATCTATATATATAGCGAGATATCTGTAAAAGACTGATTCCTGTGGGAGTACGTTAGGTATGGATTGATAGACTAATTGCTAGATAGATAAAACAGAGGTAGAGTAAAACATTATTAGGAAGTTAAAATCTTAATGTTACAAATTAAGCTTTTCTTTGGCAGAATTTTTTTTTAAAAATCTCCTCTTATTTTTATTCCATTCCTTTTGTAAGTGTATACTGGAAATAAAATTTAGTTTTGTTCTTTTTCTCTTAATATAAAGTGGGGAAAATATTGCTTTGCTGATGTTGAATAATGAGGGGTTTTTTTTGCCTGTCAACTCTAAAATGAAATACATGTTTATGCAGAGTAGTCCAGCAGTCATATATTCCTATCACAGAGCCCCATGAACTAGAAAGGTTTCTAATGTTCTCTCTGAAGGAAGGGTCTTAAATTAAACCTCAGCATTTCCTATTTGGAAGCTTGGCTCTTGCAATGCACAAATATTTAATTATTTATTTATTATGCCCTGGCTTGCAGATACTTTCTGAGACAAACCCACTCAAGGGCTTAAAATGTTTCAGGCGAGGTGAGGAGATGAAGCCTGCAGGGAGGGCAAGGGAAAGAACACGAATTCTCAAAAAATTACGTTGACTTCAGCACTCAAACCAGGATTTTATTAGGTATCTATAAATGGATTTTAAGTAGGATTTTCCCATGTTTTCTTGCAAAGCTGATTTAAAATCTAATATTATTAGATTGGTCACAGCCTTCATATTTTAACTGTCAAACCCAAAGCCTGAAAGGTGATTCATTCAAAGCTTGCTAAAATATTTGCTCACCAGCACAATAGTGTGTGATGGAAAATAAACTCCTCTAGAGCATCTCACCCTATCAGCCATGGCCTGCAGCAGGAAAAGAATGAGGGAAGGTCAGTCAATTATGTGTGGTAATCACCGTAAGCATATTATCTGAGACACAGATGTCTTCCCTGACCCCACACGACATAGCTATTAACCCCACAGTAGTATAAAAATGGGGAGGAGGAGGAGCCGGTCCCCTAGGTAAACCAGACCTTTTCAGTCAAGGCTTGTCCAGCAGCTCAGTGAAGTTGGCAGCAGCGGCAAGGGTGCTGTGGCGGGGAGGGACCTTTCTATAGACCTAGTCATGTGAGATAAATAGTTGCATCATCGGAAAAATGAGACTGGCAAATTGACTCGTGAGATATTTCGGGAGCGTAAACAGCCCTGGAATGCCGGATGCTGCCCGTGTTTTTATGGGAACAACTTTTGTGTTCCTGAGTACACTTACACAGTTGACGTACTAGTGCTGATAAAGTATAATACCGCTATCATGCAATCATCTAATGCTTCTAGAAAACAGAGATGATTTTCTCATTACACTGAGTAATGTGCTGATTACCACATACGGCTCCTTTTGAGTTCAAGTTCTTTCTGTATTTACTTCAGAAAAATGATCAGCTGCTTATTCAAGTGAAAGGGATTTTTTCAGTGCAATTATTCAAACACATCAAGTAAGCAAAGTAGATTTTCAAACTGACTATTTAAACTGATGAAGTTGGAGGCTCATTTAAAAGCTTGCATGTAAAATTTGGTCGCTGTGTAGAAAACATCCGTTAGTAAAAGATGTGGTATTTCTCACCAGCTCTAAGCTTTCTAACACCAAACATTAAACCTATGAGTAGGTCTGTTTCTTGCATACAGCCTTTGGAAAATCTTGGTTTGAGGTGATGCTTTGTTACCTTTTGGGAGGCCATTTTGTGTTTTTCAACCAAAAAGATGAATGACCATTAAGCAGTGTAAGCTATTGCAGTGCTTCACAACATACAGCGCAAAAAAAGTCCACAACCTACCAGATTCACATATTTTCTTCTTTTTAAATAATTGATTACAATGACATTCTGTTCTTACGGCATCCTTGTAACTGAGATCCGACCGGGACCTGTGAATACCGAAGCGTGAAGGGAATGCTTTGCTCATCAGATTTGCCACAAAATGCAGCAGAGGAATCCCCAGGTTTCCTTTCTGACCAAGAGAATTATTAAAAGATATTCTCTTTGATACTGTCTCCTTTCCCAGGGTTAATCACCGTGTGAGTGAACATTTGCATGCATTGCTGAGCTACAGGTTACAGACAATGAAAGTGGTGGGCTGAGCACTGGGATAAGCCTAACCACCAGACTTCCAGGAAAAGAAAAATCTATTAGAGATAAGGGATGTTGTTGTGGTGCGGAGAAAACACAGGTTGCCTCTGCCTCCGACCTCAGGGATGACCTGAAAGTGGATGAAAATGTTGATGGAGAGGACTCACTAGGACAGCTGAGCTGAAGGGATGGTTGCAAGTTCCCATCACAACTACTGCTTACCAAATTCAGCTGGAGTCCAAAGAGAGATTTGGGCTATCCTCCCCATGAACAAATCCCCTGTGGGAGTCTTGGCTATGTGGAAAGGTCCCATTTGCACTTCCTCCTATTATTGTGGTCAGTCTTGAATTTTGGTCCTCTTCTACTCCCTTATTAAACTTCCATCCTATCGTCATTTTAGCCCTGTGTCTAAATGTTGCTAAGTAACCTCCTGTGTCAAACACTTTTTCTGCAGGGAGAGAATCTTGCATCAGTCACCTATTGTGACTGCCAGATTAGATACCGTAATGTGCTCGACATGGGACTGCGCTTTACTTCTATCTGGAAACTGCAGCTGATACAGGATTTGGCAGACTGCTTGTTAAGCAGCATCTTTTTCTTTAAGCATATTAAAGCAGCCCTGAACAACTTGTACTGTTTGTTTACTCGACCCTGGGCTGATTTTTAAGTGTTGAAGATTTAGGTGTTTGGTTGTTGGTGGATTTTTTATTTTACCTTTTAGCTCTAAATCCTACCTGTTTGACTGAGCAACTCTGCCAAACAGATTGTTCCATTTGCAAACAGTGTAGCCTGTGAGTTGAAACCTTACCTCTGAAAGAGGGGTAGCAGTGCATACCTGGAGCTTCAGCAGGCTGTGTTTTCTACACGGCTTTTTCTATCATGTTTTCTGTGGGGCCAAATAAAAGCCAAATTCTGACGATCACTTGCATAAGTAGAAATCAGGAGTAATGCTATTTAAATAATATGTAATTAGTCTACAGTGAATGAGAACGGAACTTGGTCCAAATTGATTATATATTTCAGGTCACTTGAAATAATGGAACAGCCGTTTCTGTCTCAGCTTAATGCAGAGGTTCTGAAGAGTTCATCACCTGCTCTTGGCTCTTTTTCCTATTTCCAGCTGATAAATCATCTTTAATGTGTTTCCTGATATTAGTTTACTGTGTAAGCACTGGTTACAGTTCTATGTGACAGTAACGGGAGGGGAGGGGGGAGCAGGCAATAATTTCACTGACACAGAAATTACTCTAAAAATGCATTAATGTGTCTTAAGTATAATTGACATACTTTGAAATACATATTGCTCAGAGGCAAAATTAAATTTTGCTAAGCAAAACCAGAGGTAGGCAAAATTTCTGTAGCATTGTTCCTCAATACATATTAAATAGCAGTGATGATTTCCGTCAATACGCTAGTAAAATATTTTCAAATTTCACATGTAGAATTCACGGGTCTTATTCAGTCATGTTTTGTCAGTTAATGTTTTCCTATGGGATAGTTTATTTTTCTAGAGGAAATATTTCATAAGACCCATAGTAATTTTAAATACACGTTTTACCATGTTAAAACTTGTCATTTGTCACATGGTCTTCAGTTCCTCCTTGTTGATATTCTGTTAACCTTTTAAGTCACAGCAAAAGCAAAGTGTTTTACATGAAGCTATGGGAAGTCAGAATTTAAATTGGCTTTTTCTCTTTAAATTGTGTCCTGATTATAAATAATCATGGCTGGCAAAACAGTTTTTTTCAAAACCTATCTTGCACTACAATTTTGTCATTTTCCTAAAACCACCTCCTGAATTATAAGAACAATTTGGGAATTCTTGAGGTTTATTTGTTGAAGTAAACCCAGAGCTGGTTTAGATGCCAAGGAGCCCAGAAGTCCCGATTTCTCCGTGATACAGAAGGAGAATAGATTGCCATATACTTGCTAAGTGTGCTGGCTGAGGGAAACTAATCACTCACATGTGATGACTTAAGCATCAGAAACTGCGCACAGGGACTGTGTTTGGTGCACATTTGACCACTTCACCTGCACCCTGCAAACTGCTCCATCTGCAGCGTTGCCAGCCTTGCTGAGAAGCTTTGAACAACTGCAGCTGAAAACACAACGTGAAACGCGGTGTCCTGCCACTCTCACTCCTCGTACTCATCAGAAGGCCAGTATAAAAACAGGTCAAGTCTGGTTCAGTGCTGCATCTTCACTTGCCTTTTTTTCTTTCTTGTTTTTAATCTAGTTTGGGCTTCCAAACTGTATAATTGCTTTTAAAAAGATTGATGGAGCTCTGTATGTCAAGAAAGGCAAAAAAAATATTTTCCATAAATGCTACGTTGTGGGCATGAAAAGGTTTACACAGATTTGTGTGAAGTTTACAAACACCAGGGAGGAGGGGTTTTTGTGTTGAATCCTGCAGGAAATACAAAAGCATTTTATAGGTGAGATGTCGTAAACTAAACCCAAAGTTGTGTTGGCTATACCTGCAGTGTATGCATGAGTTTGTTTCTGCAAACTGATGTTTACAATTTTATGAAAGGATTGGGAACCTTTGAGAAATCCATGGGTAATTATTAAACACAGAGATCTGTATTTAGACAAGGTTAAATATAGGTGTAAACTCAAAAAATGTCTTTGCACTAACCCAAATTTTCTCCGTATTAAACATTTCTGCCTACATCTGTCAAATTATTTGAGTTAAAATCTATTTTCAGTATGCCTTTAAATTAAAGGGTAAAAGGGTAAGTTGCTGTCATACCAGCTATGTGCTGCCCCTTCCATTTTTAGGAGAGCGTCTCACCTATGTTCTCATTTGCAAACATCTATCTTAGGAAGAAAAGTGTGGCTTGGACATAAGCACTAGGAGTAATTTTTTATCTCCTACTAATCTGTAATCAGGCACAGTAAATACAAACAGTTGGTCCAAGCCTCTTGCGACATTTAATAAGATTTTGATTGTGAGTCAAACTCAAAGTACCCAAATTTTTTCTGTCAAAGTATTTCTCTACTATTAACCTATAAGCATTTCAAATGAAGTGGAAACAAACTGTTTCCTAGAAAAAAATAGATTTTTTACATGGTTCATTTGGATTTTAAGTAACATATTGACAGAAGAAATTGTATTGTTCTGTCTGGTAAGAAGTAGGGACTGAAGTACCTCCAATTAATAACTGACTTCAGAAATTTCAGGTCATTTTCTTCTTTGCTTGCTAAAAGTTAGGCACAAACAGTGAACTGGGAAACTTCAAGTTCTAATACTATATGAGACGAGAAGAACAAGATACACACTTCAGAGACTGTTCAGTGCCCGATGATGGCAGAGTGTTTACTACTTTTGAAGAAGTCTTCAATATTAGCTACGTCAGTAATGATACTACAGAGGATACCCAAAGAAGGAAAATTCTTGAAGAGAAAGCTTACAAACAAGGATTGTGCTTTTTCTCTGCTATTTCCTGTTTGACGTTGTCCAAGAAACAGAACTGACTCCTAGTCCTGCAAACTCCTGACCAAAGCTAAGAAGAGTACAAAGGGACTGACTTTGGACTTTGACTTCTGGTCTGAAGTGTCAAGGTACTGAGCATTTTACGGAAGATCCCCCACAGTTTTTACTGACCTCTGCTCTACTCGAAGTGTTGCAGAATATTGCTCCCAGAGCTCTGAGTGACTAAATCCTCTTTGTCACAAATGTTACTTGTCGCTGTCATCTAGGTCCATTTAAATGCTTCATGCTATGTTTTTTTGCACTAGCATTGCACACATGCTGAGCATGATATATTGTAGGGTACAGATGCCAACACTGTCCTCTTGCAAGATAGCATATTGGTCATCTTGTTTCCCCATCACAGATTATCATCTCATCCCACTCAGTCACTGCATCCATTGGGTGTTAATTTACCTCTGCGCCCCCCTCTCCTCTCATTCTCCTTCCCTTCCCCTGGCTGCATCAGCTCTTCCTCTCGATCAGGCATTCAGACTCAGAAATCAGTCTTCTCACCTTTCTCTTCTGGGTCCTTTGTGTATGCTGAAGACACAACTTAGAAAAGTGCCACTGACATGCACAACTTCCATGCATATCCTTTCCTGATATTTGTCTTTCACATCCCATCACCTATCCAGATGCAAGTTGTGCAACTCCTCCCTCCCCTGTGGAAGCCTTTCCTTCTCCATCGCTTCAGCCTGACTCAGCTGCAAAGGCATGCAGCAAAAGAGCTGGTTGGCTTTTTTCTCTGCCTTTAGCAAACCTTGGATCAACTCTCCTAATCCCTACAAAGGTTACATCCTTTACCCTTTTCCCACAAAGCACTGCTCCTTTCTGACCTCTCACTTTCTACATTCCCCTCCATGACAAGCGCCTCATCTTGTTAACAGCTTTAAGCAAAAATAGTCTTTTTTCTCTGAGGAAAAAAATCAAACCAAACTTGAAGAAAAAAATGCAGACCTCTCTGAAATATTTTTAAGCTAGAAAATTGCAAATTTACTTTTTCATTCCTGGCATATTTCCTTCAATCATTGCTGCATTTCATCTTATCTGCCTGTAATCTCTTTTGAAGATGCTTTATCTTCAGCTTTGACTTAACATGGCCAAAACTGAGCTCTTCTCTTCTATACTCTTACTCTACTTTTGGTTACTCTGACCAGCATTATTATCATTCCTGTGATCTTAGACATGCCCTTTTGTGCCTCCTTTTGGTAGTAACACAAAAATCTCTCATATAAATCTCTGTAGTCTCTTGCACCTCTTTCTTTGTGGTCTTTCTTACTCTTTAACCAGCCCTAGCCGTGCCTATTACTCCAAGTTTTCAGTCATGCTCGTTCCTCCTCTCTTATGCCCTCCCATTGCTCTGCCTCCAGGTCTACAAGTAACCACTTTGCCTCCTCTCTGTTCCTGGTTATTAGCTTGCATGAACTTCACCTTTCTTTTTAACATGAATAACAGTCAACGGGATCATTTGCAAGGCTCTCTCATTCTTCAGCTATTTCTTCCAATGCTGTAATAAATGGTGAAAACTGCCTGTGGTCACAGTTGGCACATAAGGTTTTAAATACTATTACGAGAAGGGAGAGAGGCAGGATGATATGAAATGCCTACAGTGAGAGTGTGCACATACCTTTTTGATTTTATAATTTTTCTTTTCCAGCTCTTTATATTGTTTGATTCTACTACAAGCTCTACCATAAGCTATATGAGGCAGGGATACTCTACCTTGAGCTGTGTGCAGCACCACTGCTGTGGGCGACTAATCCCAGTTGAAGCCTCCGTCTGTTACTTCAGCAACTGCACTGGCTCATGCCCCCATTCACAGTTGTGTGCGTTCTGGAAATCCTCTGTGTTTGCATCCATACTCCTTACCCTTTTTCTCATACTTAATGACATCTTTCTCAAGCAAGTACAGGATAAAGGGCTCTACCAAGTGCATCAACTCGCAAAAGGCTTATGTTTAAGATGTGTATGTCACATATGTTTTGTGGAACTTTCACAGTTGTGATGTTTATCTTCATTTAGTGATATGTTTTTCCTCAGGAAAACAGGAGCTCCAGGGCAGAGACAGACTCTGGCAGCTGTAAAGAATGATTACTCTCCAGTTTGGCTAATGATATAATCCACTGTGGTTGCAAGTCTTGCTTTCCTCTTTAGATGATGTCAACATTTCCATGAGCTACATGTGTTGTATTCATAAGTGGTACTTAGAAATATGTATTCTGTAATCTCCTCCTTATGCCTGACACTTTACACATGTGTTTATCTACAAGGAGTGGTGACATTAGCTTGCTAATTTTGCCAGTGTACTGTACCAGTGAGGGTGTGAGAGACTCAGAAGGATATTTAAACTGGCAAAGAGAGAATTATTGACATTAGCTATGAGTACTTTGTAAGACTCTCTTTTGGAATGTCATTTGTTAGAAAATCTTTGCTGCTGAAAGTCATCCATCATTCCCAGATGGGCCTACAAGCCTTGCAGAAACCTCTTTTCCCAAATCCTGCTCATTGCAAGTGGCCAAAGGTACTCGCCTATTGACATTTGCAAATTAGATATACAGATATTATTCCCTGAGAAGCAGTGGAGTGTGCAAATGGTGTGATAAGATATGGTTTTCTTGGCTGCTGAATGGACTTCAGCGGCAAAGAAAATGTTCATTTGCCAGAACTCCACCTACATGCCTCCGTGTATCCATGAAACTCAGGTTTTCTTTATTAACTACACTGTATGCGCAATATTCACACGGTGAAGATCCTCAGCAAGAGCTCACACTGCCCAGTGGCAGTGGGTTTTTTTAAAGAATCAAGCTCTTACCTCTCAAAATTACATTCATATGGCATTGTTCAATATGTATGGCTGACTACTATAGAAAGCAGCAACAATGGGGTACAATGCATTAATTTTATCCCACTTTGACTTTGAAAATATAATCGGTACTTATAAAAATTGTAAATACTACAGAATCATGCTAGTAGGATTATTCTAAAATGGAAGTGCTAATACATCAAGCAAAATAGCTTTGCTAGTCCTAACTGGCTCCTATTATCACCATTATCAGAGAAGATATACCTCCAGCAACAAAAATGTACCACAGCACAAATGAATATTTGCAAGAGAGCCAAGATTTAAGGTGGTGTCTCTTTTTACCTTACAATGAACTTTATTCTTTTGAGTGCCACAGTTACAGTAATAAGAGCAGGGTCTTATGTCCAGTGGCCAAGACTCCTCCGGTTAATCAAATGGTAGCCTGAAAAAACACACAGAATTACCTATTTGGGCAGTACACTATTCCTCTCTGCATTAAGTGACAAAATACAATTACTCTTGATGCTTTATGTATTTATAATATTACCTGTAAGAGCTTATTGTAAACAAGTTGTTAGATTAACAAGCACAGCATATAAAATACCATTATAAAGTAATCATTCAATCAATCACTCAATCAGAGTCATCACAAGGTTGGGTTTTTTTTCCGTATGAAAGACAATGCCTAGATTGAGAGGTTTTTTCCTCAGGTTATGCTATAATATCTATTTTTGCATATCACTGTTCTGAAAGTTAAATTGCCTATTGTGTGAAACTGCCACAAGAACAGCATAATGATTTGGTCCTGTTTTGGAGGAGAAAGGGCTACACAGCAGTGATGGATTTCGACTGAGTTGAAGATGGCATAAGCGCCATTGCCCAGTCACTAGAGACAGTCTTGATCATATCTACTGTGTCCTTTTTCATGAAGTTTTCAGGAAGGGATTCAGACTGCTGCAGCCTGCTTCTGCTGGCCTGAAAGCTGTGCACCCTTCATGTTCTGAAGGTGTTGTGTCAGAACCATGTCAGAGCATCTAAACCCAGAACGTCACCACAGGAGCGCCATCAAATGTAATTGCACACAGCCAAAGCTTCCTGGACTCTGCAGGGATTCCTCTCAACCTCATCAAGACAACGCTGTGCCAACTTTGGGACTGTCATATCAGCACTTGTAGGAAAACAAATGAAAAAGATAACTTAGGCCCTCTACCTACCATGAGGAGGGCATCTTTACAAATGAAAGCAAGTGAAGACAGGCCTTGCTTCTCTTTCATGGCCTAGTATGCACCAGGTCAGGAAGATGGTGGTAGCTGACCTTGGGCTGCCTGCTGAAATAACACTCTGCTTTAAGTCTAACACCTTAGCACTACAGCAACGGATCTTAATGTATCTTTATTCCCAATGAACAAAAGGGACTAATCTGCCCATTCTATAAATTTCTTCTGAAGTGCAATTTAGTTAATTTGTAAGTTGTCTGGGTTGACAGACTCAATTAAATACAAATAAGGTTTGTGAAGTGTCCTCTAGTAGAATCGTAGAATCACAGAATGGCCTAGGTACTGGCAAGATCTTCATACTCATGAAAATAATAGTAGCAGTGGAAGTGGTGCTACAAGAACGTAAGAAGACATTCATTAACAAAACGGGTAAGATGAGATGACTGAGATGATTGTAGAGAAATGAAACAGCTTCAGAGATTTTTGTATTGAGATGCTGGAGAGGGTACAGAGGCGGGCTACTAAGCTAGTAAAGGATTTGAAGCATGTCTTGTATAAGGAACGGCTGAGGGATCTGGGGCTGTTTAGCCTAGAGAAAAGGAGACTGAGGGGAGACCTTAGCACTCTCTAAAACTACCTGAAAGGAGGTAGTAGCGAGACGGAGGCTGGTCTGTTCTCCCTAGTGGCAAGTGATAGGTCAAGGGAAAATGGCCTTACGTTGCACCAGGGGAGGCTCAGGCTGGATATTAGGAAGAATTTCTTTAATGAAAAGGCTGTCAGGTATTGGAACGGGCTGCCCAGGGAGGTGGTTGAGTCACCATCCCTGAAGTGTTTGAGAGATGGGTAGATGTTGTGCTGAGGGACATGAGCTAGTGACCTTGAAAGGGCCAGGACAAAGGTTGAACTCAATGGTCTTGAAGGTCTTCCAACTGAAACTGTTCTATGATTCTAGGAAAGTAAGAATGAAAGTTCTCAATTCACGTACCGTGTTCAAGACCTCCGGTTACTGATGAAAAATGATCTAGTATTTCTTATAGAACAAGGTTGGAACTGAATTACTGAGATGTTTAGGTGAGATGGAATAATTTGTTATGGTGTAATTAATACAACATAAGAGTATAGTGCGCATGAGAGGGTTCTACTGGCGTTGATGTGTGGATTAAGTCTTTATCTTTCATCTCATTTTAAATGGAGCTGGTTACCAGCTCAGAAAAACAGTCTGCTAGAAGGTGCTGATTAAGTACTTAAGTCCTGGAACAGTACTAGGGTGAGACATATCTGCCAGACAGCATCTGTTTTGACGGTTCATGCTCAGTATTTAATAGAACACCAAGTCTTCCAAAACGCCTTGAGGTAAAATAAATTGTTGCCAGCATCTTGCTCTCTCGCTGGTTTAGTACATCTTAATAGCAATTTTTCACCTCAGCTGCAAGGTGATTCCTAAATATGTCTTCCCAGGTTTTGTCTGCAAAATGACAATCAGTAATTTATACAATAAGTGTTTACATTATTTACAATAGAAAGCACTGGCGATAGAATTACTGTGTGGAAGGTAACTGGTTATATCATAAAGGCACAATTTGTCGAATAGGCAAATTAAAGCGTCTATGCCCTCTAGAAATCCTGATGAGTGGATTTATTTGGGTTGGTGGACATCTGGTTAATCCTAGCTGTCTTCACTTGGCTGCTGATGTGAATTCCTCACATTGTGAGGAAATTTCTTGTTAGCTGTTAACTAAAACCAATGAGATTTGACTGAGCTCTCTGTACGTGTGGAAGGCAGCCAGGATGTTGTTTGGAGAACACATGTGAGGTGTTTCCTGAGCATTTCTCAGCTATTGTCTGCTCCTGATGCTCTGGATACAGGCAGAACCTCTGTGTCATTACTGATAGGATAGATTCACACCTTTCTGGGTGGAAAAGATGGCCCAGTCTCAAATACTTTGGTTCCTCAGTGTTCCCTGAACATCATTTCTCTGGACAGTGACTTGGATGTAGCCTAAGCAGGATGGTGTTTTCCTGAGCATCCATCTCTCCTCTCTTTATGAACATCTACTGAGCTCTCATCTGTTTTCAGCACTGAGGGTCATGCGAGATTACTGGGTGGAGGCATACAGAATTGCATTTCTTTCTCTTGAATATCTAACAAAAGGTAATCTAGAATAAATAAGTTCCATTTCTTGACATATCTTGCATGTGTGTGACAGCAAAGGTTCTGTGTTTGTTGAAAATCTATGCAAGCCCATTAGAAAGAGAAAAATTAAGAGAAAGGCTTTCAGTGTGATGGTCAGTCTCTTTCATATGACTTTACTTCAGATATCCAAAGAATGTGGCCGAAGATCTCTTCACAGCCTAAAAAGTCTGGTCTAGAGATGAGTCATTCTGATAAATCTGACGTAACAACCATATACCAGGGGAAGCACTTGGAAGGGCTGACTGCTGTTATATCAGTCCTTTTGACTAAGAGCATTTGTTTGTTCATTAGTCTCATTTGCAAAGTGCTAGGACTCCACCGGGTTGAAAATGTGGAATAATCTTCTGTCATTAATAAAAAATCCCTAGAAATATTTGCTTTAAAATGTTACTGATAGCTGTGTTTGGAGTGTAAAAATTTGCTGGTGCAAGAATTTCTTAAGCAATATTATTATATCTGCAAAACATGGAGTTGAGATTGACAGTCTTGTGGACTCAATCCTATTTATTGTCCCAATTATCACAACCACTTGCTAAATCCTTACTTGCTACTTATTAGCTTAGTTAATGTTAGTGAAACACTAGTATCTATGACATGCTTTGGGAAGGAAGCACGCTGTAAATATATTCAGATGATATTTGATAACCAGGAAGCACAAAATTTTCACAGAAATACTAAAATTCAAATCAGGATTTGGGATTTTTTGTTCTAATTCACTTAAACTATTCGTTTTACTTTATTAACTGTATAAATAATTCCAATTCACTTTAAATAAATCTTCTCCAGGCCATGTGTAATAGCCATGAGCCCATAAATGATTGAATCTTTAAAACCTATAAGGTTTTGGAAACACTTAACACCTTTTAGGCTGCTCAGCCCTTACTTACCTGGGTAAGATTACTGAGGTAGGAAAAGACACGTCTTCTTTATTTCACGGTTCTTTGGGACTATTGCTTTGCCCAGAAATCTCATTGCAGGTTACCAAAACAGGATAGAAGCAGGTAATTCAATAGCTTACATTAAGAATTATTTGATCTATTTTTCCTTTCAAGACACATTTTTGTTGTAAAAGGAAAAACGTTATAACCATCTTAAATGTTCAGTCTTTAAAGTGATCCCCCCGTGCCAAGAACTGTCAGAGGTGCTCAGACCATGCCAAGATCACATCTCATATTTATAGGGAAAAAAATAATATTTACGAAATTACATGCATGTACATGAAGTGTAACAGGTCATCAGTTTGCAGTGTAGTTCTTTTGCACATAAATACACAAAAAAACAGGAAAAGACAGATATTTATGATTTTTTTAGCATAAAATAAATAATTTTATTCACAGCAAAATCTGTTACTATGAACAATTGTGTCTCACTGGGTTTATAAGTACATGTATATATATATATATATATGTACGTATATATATATGTGTAAAGAAAAGTCCTTGTAAATATCCGTTGTACTATCTTGGAATTATTGGCCAGGTAGAAGGTTACAGTAGAACACAAAATCATCTTCTTGTCTGAATTACTGTCACCATGGAACAAATTGGAAAAAAAATTATTTTGCGTCAACCAGTCGCACCCCACTGCACACATGGATGTCTCTTAAAGCCATCAAGATAGTATCTGAGCATGTAATCATAGCTGGAACAGTAAGGAATCCTCTTTTTCTGCAACAACCAAACAGCACATTGAGCCCACAAAGACACGACCAACGTTGTCACTCTCAGCCAAAGTTAGAAACAAGATTTCTGCCTTGTGGCCTTTGAGATATCTTTTTTTTTTTTTTCCAAATGTGCAGGCAGGAAATTTTGGAGACAGATTTAGCATTCTAAATAACTTGTGTAGCTAAGGTTAAAACTGCAAGCTTTGCAAGTTACTAGATCTTCCAAAACAGGGGAAAAAAAAGTAAATTTAAATTATGTTTAAGTATTTCTAGATCTGTATAACTGTTCATCCTGATTTTTTTTCCAAATCTTCTTCCTGTACTGAGAGTTACAGAGTTAATAATTCTTAATATATTTACCATACCAAAAAGAACTACTTGCTCCAACCACCTTATCTGGCTATATATATTTTATTCAGAATTCACTGCATAATTCTTGTATAAACATACTGACTATAGAAATTGTGTTTCTAGCAGTAAAGCTCTCTTTCAAGGAAAGCAAAGTAACTTTCTTTTGAAGGCCTTATTTTGCAAGATACAGAATGCTCCAAGCGCCATAAAATCTGTAATGGGTGCCAGCACCACACAGAAAGTGCACAGTTCTCCACAGCATGCTTGGTTCAAGACTAAGTGAAATGAAAGTGAAAGAGTTTCCACTGACTTCGCTGGGCTTCGACTTGGACCCAGGCTCCTTGCGGGTGATACAGTGAGGTAATGTCCTATTTGCAAATCACCAAAAGTATAAGCCCTTTCTACAGCTGCAGTTTCTCAGATGGAAAATGTAACCACAGAGCAATTATCTGTCAAAAGGAATATCATTTTAGGTCAGTTTTGAAACTTTCACAAATCTTTAAATTTTAATATCAATTACCTATCAGGAATATTTAGGAAAATGATGGTAATGTGCAAAATACTAATTTTCCATCACTTTTAATACTAGAGTTAAATATGTGCTCTAGTGATCTCTGGAAAAGGGGTATCTTAAAAACTAGTCTGGATGTCTCAGAAACCCTTGATAACACCTTCTGACTTGCATCAGATGCTGATCCCGAGACACAGTAAGAAACTGTGTCCTTCAAGCTGGGTGGACGTGGTGTTTGAGAAAGAAGTTTTCCATCTGAAATTTTCTAGGTGGTATGGATTCTACTTGTCCTTGTCCTGAAGAGGCACTAGTGGTCTGTCAGGATATTTGTTCATATGCAGCTCGTTCATATTTATTGTAGAAAGCTCTGTGAGTAAATACTTTAGTGTAGGACAAAGGTTGGACTTGATGATCTTGAAGGTCTCTTCCAACCAAAACTGTTCTATGATTCTCTGACTGTAAAGAAATACAGTCAATGAGAAGAAGGCTTTGTCCAAGGAATATTTATTTGTTTATCTTTGAATCAGCATCTTTCTTTACCACAAAGCACCAAAGCTGCTACCCATTTTGGTTTTGGAATTTAAAAATTTTTTAACTGAAGGAATTCGTCATTTTCATCAATTTTGTTTAAAAAAGTGAACACAGGTAGGAGATATAGATATGCCTTTGGTTTCACCATATTCTCTTGCTTATGAATCTAACTTTAATGTAAAGTGCTATTGTTTAGTTCTTCTGCTTTTAAAGGTAAACTGAACATATTCTACATTGCAAGAAGTCTGTGGATACTTCAGACCATGGAACAAATGCATTTGTTTTTTGAATGGTCATTTTCCAGAAAGCACATTAAAGTGCCTTTTATCCAGTTTACAAAAACGCTATATCATTTCTGTGTTTAGCATTAGGCTCATGGATGGATGAGTCTTCTACAACAGGATATAGAATTTATTGTACAGGCAACGGATTTTCTACAGTGCCTGGCTACCAGTAACTAAGGAAGAAGATGAACTGTGAACAATCCTAATGGATCCTAGTCTATTAGTAAACTGCAGTTTTATTTCAGAATAAACTGGCTGGAAGCACAGAAAGAGCATTACGTTGTTGATTTGAGTGTCTTCTTGCAGCCCAGATTCTGGACCTGACCTATTCTGGACACTTTATAAAGCTGAATGAATTATTTGCCACTTCTGTTTAAGCATTATTCCTGCAAAACTGGTTCAAGGCCAGATTTTCAAAACCACATTGCTGTCTAGCCAAAGGGAGAGGGGAAAGTAGCTGCACTGGCTCAGGAACAAGACAGGAGTCAGGGAGCGGTTTGACTGTTTTGGTGCAAGAGTTGTATTTCTAGTAACAAAATTACCCACCAACAAATGCAGTTGTCTGCAGTGATCCGCTTCAGTCCGCCACTAGTGTTAGAATTGTTTTGCCATTGATATACATGGGAACAAGGGTGATTTAACACTTACACCATGATATAGACCAGATTCGCGTCACTCTTAATATGTTGAATGTAGCATCATAAGAATCAAAATTAGTCTTGGTGCGGCTCCTGACAGAGCCAAGTGGCTACAATTTGTAGCCTCTGCCTACAGAATAGCATCTCAACTACTTCTGAGACTACTAGACCACTCCCTTTGTACTGGCAAATTACTTGGATTTGATCAGTGTATCTGAGTCATTAGTAACTGTTCTCTTGACTTTAATGACTGCAAGTGTTTTTAATTCCAAACAAGGGAAAACTCAGTTGCATGGTTTGATATATTTTGGGATCTATTCCTGCAAATATCAAGAAACAGAACATTGTAACTCAAAGAAAGGAAGCCATAGGATCATGCAAGGTCTGTAGTTGTGTCTGTCCTGAGCTTTGCTAGCAATTTATTATTGAGATGCTAGGTATTCGGGCATTTGCACTGGAAGGAACCTCCCACATGTAGAGAGAAAGGTATCTTAGCTACTGAATTACACGTAGTTTTTAGAAGGTCTGTATCAGTATTGTATCTTCATGAAAAGTACTTTGGTTTTGCACAAGATTTTTTCTTTTGTGATGCAATTATTAATTCATTAATACAGCATCATGTTTTTTGCAAGAGTTACAAGGAATTGGACCAGACTGGGTGGGCAAGATTGTGCAACCTTGTACAAACAGCAGAAGTGAAGGTCGTATGGAGCAGTGCTCTCAAAAGCAAGTCACTGAGCAGCAGAGAGTCAGTAGTAATTTAATTAGCTGCTTACAAAAGTCATAGCATGAAAAGCCAGCTGTGTAACTGCAGTCTGCACAATTTCCAACAAAAGTGTAACACCAAAGCACACCCAAATATACTCTTGAGGACTGTGAATTCTAAGGGTGTTTATTTGCCTTTGGTAACACTAATTATTTGTCTTTGGTAATAGAGAATGGGCTAATGACCACATACATTTGTTATATTACTTACACTCGTGAAGTTGAATTAAAAAAAAGAAATAGAGATGTAGTCAAAACAAGGGCTTTTTGCTGCTGCAGAAATGGAAATCACAAAATAACCTTGAACTTTCACCCCATCGAAGTGGTTTCGCAAGGCTTTTGAACATAGACATGTGCCCCATAGTGAGGAGGTAGGAAAGCAAGTGATTGTGGTTCTAAGAGCTGAAGCAGGGTGGTAATATTCCTTGTAGCAGGAGCAGAAATGGAGGTATGGAGGGGACATGCACTGGGGCAATTCCTGGGCAGCGCAAGGCTCCTTCCCATCCTTGATTCTTAACAGTATGGCCTTAAGAGCCAAAGAAGATTGTTGTGGTGTATGCTGCTATTGTGGGATATAAAACAGTAAGAAACATCTTCAAGAAGATAAGGAGTTTGGGGGGGGTCCACAAGAAACTACCAGTATATTTTCCACTTATTGACCACAGCAGCCTTGTGTGAGATCTGACCCAGGCCCAAACTGGCCTTGTGCTAAACATGGAACTTACATGGGTTACTCTTCTCCTTCGGATAGTTCTCAGTGGTAAAAATAGCACTGCCCCTCACAGCCCTGCAGACTCCACTGCCCACTGGGAAGCTGGAACTGTCACTGCCAACCGTGGGTGATTCATGAGAGTGCAGCTCATTTTTGGAACTAATTAATTATGTCACAGAAAGGAGATTTATTTACCCCCCCCCTCTTCCAGCCCCCATCTTTGCCAATCCTTGCTAATCTTGCTTTCTGGATAGCAGGGGGAAAATGAGGAAGGTGTTTAGCAGTCTCAGTTGTCTCTGTGATTCAAATCAGAGAATGAAGCCAGACAGCAAAACAAGTGCAGATCCGGCAAAGACTGCCTGCTCCGCTTGTGCTTTCTCTGCAAGAATCAGTTTCAAACATTAGGTGGATTTTTTTTTTCCTGTTGCAATTAACTAAGAAAAATATTTCAAAGCTGTATAATTAAAGGCCAGCATTTTATTAGGGTTTAAAATAGTCTTTATGAAATCTACTCCTGCCACTGGTAATTACAATGTACATCTTAATATACCTCTGCTAGGCCTGAGCTGGAGATAACAGTCCTGTGTGTATTGCATTTGGCTTGTGCATAGAAGGTAAAATCCTTTATCTTATCTCAATCTCCACACAACAACCAGCCTCTCTTCCAATTCAGCCCTAATCTTCTTAGTAAATAATACTGATATTTTTCACCATAACAAAAATGGAGCTGCCAGATTCAGACTGATAACACCTCTCATTTACACACCATTCTCTGTCAAAATCTGCCTGATTTTTCTTAATCTCTTTAACTCATCAAAAAATACTTTTTTACATTCAGCCATGGTAAGTTCCTTGCTACCAAATAATATTATTATAAATAAATCCATTGACTACAGCTGTCTCTTTGGATAGATATTGGAACTCCTCTCTTTCCTGGCTTTTTTCCTTGAGTGATGACAAATTATTGTTGTCCAATTTAATTTTGCTGTAAAGTTTGGTATTCTAACAAAAGGACCTAACAGAGTGTTTAACTGAGAGTGTGCCCAAAAGGCATCTTTTTTTCTTTTTTCCACAGGATGTCATCTCAATTCACTTCTCTTGAGAATGCTGTCTTTGCGCTCCCATCTTTTCCTTTGCAGTGGCTTATCTTTAAAACAAGGGAAATGATAACCTAAGTCCTTGGGCTTTTATAGCCTATTAATTATCTCCATATGATTTCTTAAATTGCAGAAAAAAAGCCCAAACTTGTTCAGTCTGGAAAAGAGAAGACTTCGAGGGGACCTAATAGCTGCCTTCCAATACCTGAAGGGAACCTACAGGAAGGCTGGGGAGGGACTTTTTACAAGATTGTCCACTGATAGGACAAGGGGAAATGGGTTTAAGTTGAAGGAGAATAGATTTAGATTGGACCTTAGGAAGAAATTCTTCAGTACGAGGGCAGCAAGACTTTGGGATAAATTGCCCAGAAATGTTGTGGCTGCCGCCTCCCTGGAGGTGTTCAAGGCCAAGTTGAATGGAGCTTTGAGTATCATGATCTAGTTGAGAGGCGTCCCTGCCCATGACAGGGAGGTTGGACTAGATGATCTCTAAGGTCCCTTCCAGCCTAGGCCATTCTATGATTCTATGAAAACATAACTGAGAGAATGCCTAGAAAAATGCTGAATAGCAGGATTTCTGCTTACAGTGATTGAATGGAAATAATATATTTAAATGTGACTAGTTTATTCCAGTGGCAACTTGCCTTCTGAGTGGCACAGGAGTTTGGGGTACTCGTCCAAAAATGGCAAACCTTCCACGTAAGTAGGCATTAAAGCTTGTGATATCAGTGAGTACAAAATTGACATCTCGTAAGGCTAGTGGGGAATGAGACGTGGTTAGCATGAAACATTGTTCTTGGCCAAGAGATGACCACTGGCAGGACTCCAAAACAGGTCCGTGGCTGTATTTAGCCCACACATTAGGACTTTTTCTGCATCTAGTGCTATGTTGGCCTTCTTTCACTGCTCTGCACAAGGAATAGAGAGCATGGCTGAGAAATAGGGCAAGGAGGGACTCTTTGTCAGCGGGTGCAGTGATAGGACAAGGGGTAATGGCTTCAACTGAAAGAGGGTAGTTTTAGACCAGATATTAAGAAGAAATTCTTTTCCGTGAGGGTGGTAAGACACTGGAACAGGCTGCACAGAGAAGTCATGGATATGCCCTCCCTGGAAGTGTTCAACACCAGGCTGGATGGGGCTTTGAGCAACCTGGTCTAGTGGGAGGTGTCCCTGCCTGTGGTGGGGGTGTTGGAACTAGATGGTCATTAAAGCCCCTTCCAACCAAACCAATCTATGAGTCTATGATTCTAAATACGTTGGGAACCAAAGGCAGGACATGATTTCTATGATTTCTGATGTTATTATTACTACTGCAGCTACAGCTACCACTACTGTTACTGTTGTTCTGTTACTCATTCAATCACGAACGTGTGGTAGAGCGCCAGGGTTCCTTATTAGGGAAGCACTATAGGAAACTGGGACAAACAGAAGATCCCTGCCTGATGAGCTAACATTTAAGTCAAAATGTTACATACACTAATGTGACAAGTTCCCTGAAAGATATGTATAGTTCCCTGTGGTCTGACCAATTGTCAGCACTGACTACTGTTAACATCCATCACACAGGAGACCCAAAAGGCCAGAGTCTTCCTATAGACTTGAAGAAGAAAGCATCTGTCCTAAATATGAGTTAAGGTAAATGTTTGTTGTGGGTTGTTTTTTTTTTCCCTAATGACAGACTCAGCATTTATATATATCCCTGACAGCACACTGGCTGGTTTACTCTTGGTTTTCCTTATCATTTTGGTTAGCCCTCCTATGCACCTGGTCCAGTCTTAATTTGTCTTGCCTGAGATTGTGTAACAGGACTGTATTGGCTTTTATGATGAGGTCTCACCAGAGACTTTCATAACAGATTGAGTTCTCTTCTATTCACCTAAAATACACCTCCTGATGCATCCTTCATGTGCCCTTTTTTATTGCAGTATTTCACTGGTTGCTCTCAGCTGTACTGTGTCTGACAACTAACCTGGAGTCCCCCTCCAGCTCAGTCTTTTCTAACTGCTTCCTAATTTTTGATATTAGTTTCCAAATGCATTATCTTCATTTGGGGATAAGTGACTAGCTTCATTATCTTCAAAATACTGCTTCTCATCCCATTCCTATTACACCTATTCTTACTGTCATCCAGACTTTTTCTGCATGATATCCTTCTCTCCTGTGTATTGATAGTGCCAACCTATGCAGTATCACAACATTCCTAATATTTGTGTCATGATCTTAACTGAAATAAGAAGATCAGACCGAAGACCAATCCATAAAGAATCCCACTGCTAACCGGTAACCGTCCCAATACTTTTCCTTTCAACACTATCTTTTGCTGTCATTCCTTAAGACAGTCTTTTACCTATCTTTCAATTCCTCTACTAATCCCTATCTTCTCCAGCTTAGCAAATAATTTCCCATGTGGCACCATACCATATGCTTTACCAAAGTCTAGATATATGAGATCGACTCCATTTCCTTTGTCTAGAAAATCAGCTATCTTATCAAAGAACTTATTAAATTAGTCTGCCTAGATCTCCCTTCTTTTATTATATTTCCTACTGCAGTGTATCCAGTATTTCCTTTACCTCCCATGTCTTTATCCATCTGTGCCTTCAAAACCTGTTCTAAAATTCAGAGTAGTTTAGAGATTAAGTTAGTGAACCAATATTTGCCCAGATTTTCTTTTTTCTCTCTCTCTTTTTTAGTGTACTCTTTGTTCTCCAATCATATGGCAATATCTTTGCCTTTATTTGTCTAGATTTGGTTCCCGTTTTTGGCTTGAAAGACAAATTTTCCCGAGTTTTTAGCCTCCTTGTCTTCAAGAAATCCTGTCTAATTCTAGTTGAAGTCTCTGCTTTCACCTTTCCATATGATCTTAGTAAACAATTGTATAAGTTCATTAATGTTTATTCTCTAGGAATAAATATTAGTTAAAACCTTTTTCAAACATCTGTCATTTAATTGAAACTGCTTAACTCATTACCTATTTTTATGTTTCGTAAGCTGATTTTCCATTGACCCGTAACAGCTGTGATGGTGGTGCTGGAGACTTGCATTGAGATGGAGAGGTATTTCTCTGCTTCATCCCTCATAAGGGACATCAAGTGGATCCAGATGACTTCAGTTGAGAAATACAAGGGCAGTGGGGGTTTGATTGTGAAGGACAGGGAGCCTGGGTTTAAGATGGGAGGTTTTGCTAAGAAAACTGAAGAAAATTGAAGTTGGAGAGAACATTTTCAAGTTGATACTTCATGCAATTGCTTAAGATTTTATCCAAAGCAAGGCAGGAATGCAATTTGCTGAACACCCACTCTGGTGGACGTTCATCTTTACAACAGGCCAAAGGGAAGCTACTACGAAATAGATGACAGAAAATCAGGACTAACCCTGAGGTCCCAAATCACTTTACATCTTTTTCTAACTTGGAAATTTCACATAAACTATCCTAACTCAAACGTATGTGCAACTATGTGCTCTTATCTCACTCAATATTCACACAGTTTCTTTCTGTTCAAATGCTTGTAGAAGGTTAGTTAAAGGGAAGAATAGACATCACTTCTTGTAAAAGCATATGCTTATAAACTTTCTTTCATTTTTTCCTTTTTTTTTTTACTGTGTTTGCTTAGTTATATTGATTTTCTAGCCACAAGTAAGCTGTTAATCAAAATCTATGAAGACCTCTTTCCATCAGATGGTGAATGAGGTTTAACTGGTATCCAGTCAGGAAGATGTACTGTAAAAGCAAAATGATTGCAACACACTGCACTCTATACATTTTTTAATCTTGTCAGTATCGCAAAAATTAACTAGCCCCTAACTGGCATATGCTTGTTTCAGTTATGTGTGTGGAGATATTCCTACTTGCACAGCTAGAGAGCTGATTTATGGAATAGCTTTAGCAATTTGTATTTAACTCTTAACTTTAAAAAAAATTAAAGCACATTCATAGTCCTGACAGAAATGTGGATGTTGAAAAATTCATTTCGTGACCAATATTTAAGGACCAAATGCTGTTCCTGATCACACTGGCTCCGTATTTTTACAGGGACTTTGCCAGATATCAAAGAAGACATTTACAAGTGAGTACACAGCCTTTGCATACACTTTCTGAACTTTGAAGTTAAAAAAAACTGCTGAGCAGAGCACATTCAAGTTCAAGTGGGATATAGGATTGTTATTTAAATCTTACAGTCAAATTAGACCCTAGAGACATGATTGTATAGCGTCATTGTCTCCGTCCCCATGAAGTTAAGTGTTCTCATATCAAATATGATGTGTTTCAGCTTACCACCTACAGCACAAGCATTCATCTTGTTGTTAAAAGATATCAGGCAAAGTGGCATTTTATTTATTTTTACACGTGTCAGTTATTTTTAGCGGTAATGCTAGTGACACTACTGCCTTTTCCTGCGATTCACGGGAACGTGAAGCTGCTACCTGAAGTTCTCAGCCATGATAATGATAAAAAAGCCTCCAGGCCTTTCTTAAAGATCGGGATTGCATTTTTCATTGGGTCTTGCTTTTGAAGAAGGATATTTTTGCAGTGAAGTACTGCTCTCAGGACAAGTGGACTTTCTGAATGTAAGTTTTGATGGTTGCCCCAAGGCGCAAATGTTGATGAGACAGCAGAGCCGCATCGCTGCGAGCTCAGCAGATAGGGAACACGGGCCCTGCACTAGGAGGGCTGCTCCTCTCCAGAGGGACTTGTGCCAGCCTAGAGGAATGGGACTTGGTGTCTGAAATCAGCCAGAAGGAATTTTAAGAAACTACCTCTTTGAGGTAGTTCTGCTGAAGCCAAATTGCACAGCAAACATTCAAATTGATTTCACCAGAATTTTCTTTTGAAAGAAAACCAAGGAGAAAATGTCAAAATAATCCATTTCAATATTGTTGGGGTTTCATTTTTCACTTGAAATTATTTTGCACTCTTATATTTTTGCTAATAAAATAGATTTTATATTACAGCACAGAATAAAACATTAACATCAAATGGGATATTATTAATGACCTTGAGGGTTTTTTGAATAGTTCTTTGTGAGAAATTTTGAAATATATGTGTTTTATTCTTGGCACATAATAAAACTCTTGTCACCAAAGGTCCTTCTGCATAGCCTCAGAGTAAGCCTGCAGCTGATTTAGGAAGTAAGAATTGAATTTGCTTACTTGTCACTCTGGCTAGCTCAGAAACACTTGCATTTCTGAAAATGTTTTCTTACATATTCTGTGATTTCTAAGAAGACTTGATACATATTCCTTTAAAATCACCAGAAATATTTTCCCTGGCTGGAGTTTAGGCTGTAGACACAAAACTTTTGTACACTTCGGTACTGTTACTATCAGTTTTTGTCCATTTGTTTAGTAGGGTGATGGTGATAGGTGAGGGACTCAGGAAGACGTTACTGGAAAGTGACGTGAGATGAGGGTCCTTATAGATAAAATCCAGACTTCCTAGTCTCCCTGAGCTATTAAAACAGTATATAGATGTGGCTGAAGAACTCCTTTTCCTTAATTTTTTTCAGTGATTTAACAAAGGTGTTTTTTGCATTAACGTTTTACTGTACACCTGTATAAATTATGCCATTGGGTAGCCAATGTTTTTTAAAACAGCATAGCTGTCAATTGCTTGTGTAATGGCACATTTTGTGATACTATCAGATGACATATAACTTGTTAAATTACATTGAAAAAATATTGAAGAGAATTGCACTATAATTAAATGACAATAATAATGAGACCAATATTAGCTGCTGCCATCAATTATGTAAGACTGAGCATTTATTATATATTTTTCAAAAAAGCCTTGCGTATGTTTGAAAAGACATTTAATTCAAAACCCCACTGGTGCTTTTAGCATTTAAGAAGATGTTAACCTCTCAATCCACATTCAGATATTTATGCCATGCCCAGAGGAGAACTTCTACATGCAAGAGGTTTGCTGAAGCTCTGTGACACTCTTTTAAATACATTTAATTAATAATTTAAATATCGTGCAGTTTTGTTCACTCTGCTTGTTTTGTATCTAGGTGATTAAGAAGTTTTTTTAAAAATGCAAGCCTCATCAACTGATAAAGTTGCATTCACTTCCACGTAAATACTTTGCTGACTATTGAATATTGTTAAATGTTATTGTTCAATCTTGATGAGGACATATCTCTTCAGGATGATCCAATTAATGATGCAGTTTTCAAACATCAACACTGTTGCCAACACTTGCCTATTTTCACATCTGCAATATCAACACCTAGTTCCTTTAACACTACAGCAAATATCTTCTCTTGCATTTTCAACAGATAATCTGATTCTGTGTTCAGCTGCATCAGAGAGTTACATAGGTCAGAACTGGTCACCACACCAGCAATCCATTGTTTGAAAACTTGTTCAAGTCTGTTGGAGGAACCATTGAGTACGTGCACAGATATCAGCTGATAAACTTTGGATATCCATTTTCAACAGGATTCTTCAACAGAAGTTCTTAAGGAATTAAGCTGACATAAAATAAAAGGTAGGAAAAGAATTTTATCCTCTTACAATTAAAGGGTAGGAAAGAAAGCGTGAGAGTGACTGGTACATATTCTTAATAGAATGTGAAGTCTCACAGAGACTTATTTGTGAGTTATTACATATTTGTAAGTTATTTAGAAAAGGGGTGGAGACTAAAGTAACAAAGTACATTGTTGATTTGAGGTTTTCAGAAATGTAAAAATAAACTTTATGTGAGGTGCTTGAGGAGGAGTTTGTGATATCAAGTGTCTGAGCAATAAAATGCTAAAGGAAAGTTGGTGTTAAAAAACGTAAAGTGATGCACATGGACTTCAAAATCAGCAAGGGTGATTTAAGACTTGTCCTTGAGCAACTAGGAATAGATTGGGGTTTCTCAGCCTAGCAGGAGATAACTAAGGAGAGTGTAATGGAAATCTTCAAAATGACAAATGATGTGGAACATGTTCATGGTTTTCCATAGTGCAGCTTCTAAGGGCAACACATGAAATACTCTAATGGGAATACAAAGAAAGCAAAAAGATACTATTTTTCTTCTCAGTTCATAAATTTCTCTTACTCATTGCTATAACCTGTTGTGGATGCTCACAGGGGTTCAAAGACATTTGGACAAATTTATAGATAAACCGCTATTAAAACACAAAGGTGTCACCACTGGCTCGGAAGTCACCAAGTTCCAGGTTGCTCTAATGTGAGAAAGCACATCAGGAAAACAATGCCACCAGCTTGCACCATGTGAACTGGGAGGTACCCAAGCAACTTCAGGAAGAAGTGCCAAGGGAACATCAGACAGTTCAGCTTCCATTAAACTTGATGAGCTCTGTACACACTGCACACACGTTAGTGCCCTCTTGCTGGAGCAGGTGGGAGAGACTAGGGCATTTCTGAATGAAGCCTCAGAAAATTAGCACAATGTCTGATCTTAAATATTTTCTAGTTTGAAGAAGGTGAAATTGTACTAAGCACAAAAATGTCAATGGCCACCACAGCTGCAGATCTTCTCTGTTGTCCTTGTTCTGCACAGTCCCCATTGCACAAGGCTGGTTTCTATGTCAGTAAGAGGAGTGGGACAGGAGGGTTGGATATATTCTAAGTCAAGTTCTCTGATGTGTAAGAAGCCTTAAAATTTCAAACTGAGAATAAAGACAGGAAAAATTATTTTTACAGCTTAAAAATAATAGCCTAATTGGAAAAATAGGATAAAATATTATGAAAAAAAATTCTTCCTTAGTAGTGCTATGCTTGAGCTTGTAGTATGATGACAGTGTGAGGGGAAAGCGTTAACTGATAGACTTGCAGAATATATTTTCACAGGAACAAATTATGAGGTAAATGTTAGGTTCTCTTTTAGAGCTGTGCAAGTGGTAATAAAATGGCAGATGAAACTCAGTGTTGATCAGAGTACAGTGATACACATAAGAAGAAACAGTCCTAACTTTATATATGCAATAAGGTAACTAGCACAGAACGGGCAGCTATTAAAAGAGAGAAAATGCTCTTTCGAATGGTAATGCTTTTCTCAGATAAGAAATGTCCTTAGGTAACATTGTAAATGGAAATAAATTAAAACCTGACTATCCAAATATTTCGCACTAGTAAAGAGAGAAAAAACCAAATAATTGCATGTCAGGATGTTCACTCACCAGGTTACACAAGGAGCATGAGCCTATTTTGGAACCAGCCTGCTCTCTGCCTGCTATCTCCACCAGATATTACAAATATGCAAAATACTCCAGTCGATGTTATTTTTGAAGGATGGTTAAAGCAGATGGATGAACTAGTTTAGGTGAAAATAGAAACTGGCTTCTAACCTGACCTCTTTTTTTTTGTTTTTTTTTCAAGAGCTCTCTCTCTGAACCTGTTTTTCTGAAGTTTAGTAAAACCTAAGATCCACATGCTTCTGCATTTCCTGTTTTTGACCAATAGAGGAAACAGAAACACTGAAATACTGTAAGATGTTATTTTTAAAATATTTCCACTCAGCCAACCAGGAAGTTCTGGAAATCTTGCAAGGAATTTAATCCTCTAGACTATGTAATCCAAAAATGGTTGCACAAGTTTTTCCAGTCTTTCGGGTATTTATAGTCTTATCTGATGAGGATCAAAAACACAGAGAGAGCACTCTATTAGCGTGAAAAATATTTTGCATGTGCAATTGCAGTTGACTCTGAAGAGCTTAGCTCCCTGATGAGAAATATGCAGTAACCTGAGCTCTAGTTGAGTGCTAAACGCCAAAGGGCCACGGGAGGATGTGGGTGCTGAGTTGTAAAACGGAGTAGGAACGCTCAGTAGAGGGAAATAGCAACTGCAGCTGAGGGCACCCACTGCTTTCTGTAGGGTGGCAAGGAGAGTGGGATATCAGCATAGGATGGATGGATGGATGGATGGATGGATGATATGCAGAGCCTCAGTGAAAGGGTTGGGGTACATGCAGGTAGGAACTAGAGAAACTAGCAACAACCATGCAGAGGTTGAAGTGGTGTGGTGAGCAGTGCAATGCAGAATATGTATGGGACACCAAGTCCATATATGTTGTTCAGAAGAAAACAGAAGACACAGGGGGCTGAGGAAGGTGAGGTATGGGGAAAAGACAGACCAGGAGTTTTTAACACCATCGATAATCTTACAACATTTTCAGGGAGTGTCACTGTACAAAGGTGTGCAATGAGGTTGCCAATAGTCAGACAGCAAGCCTACAGTGAATGAATTGTCAAAAGTAAATGCAATTGACTTTGAAGTGTGATAAACACAAACAATTCAGAATGAAGATATCCATCCTATAGAAAGAAAGGAATGAACAAAAATACGCAAAACCCAGATTTACATTCCACTTTCATTTCTTGCCTCTCAAGCACATTTTGTTCCTTTTCTTGCGGGAACTGAGTTAGACAAGGAGGGGTAAACAGCTAAAGAAGAGACGTCTATTTCAGAAAAGACAGTGAATCACTCAGTGAGAGGTAACTGGTATGTGAAGGCTTATATTAATTTACAGCATGGTACTCCACTGCCTGGGTGTTTTGTGACTTACACTTTAATTTAAACTTTATCATATCTTAATTCCTGATGGTATGAATGTTAGTCTAAAGCAAAATAAGGACCTACTCAGATATATTTAACATTATAAAGATGGAGTTTGCTCATGTGACAGATAAAGCAAGTGTTTGCCATGTTGTGAAATATCATGATATATTTTAGACAATTTTTTATGGGACTATATATTCTGAAATACCACGACACTTGTAAAAAAATTGCTATAACACTAGTAAAACATGAGAAACAAAACACTTTAAAACCCACAACACTTCATTTATCAGATGAAATGTTTAGGCCTTTTTAGCATATTCAAGAACAAAAGTATACTTTCCATCAGCTCTAATTATCGTGGATTTTACAAGAAAAGCATTTTAGGATGAATGTCTATAAGCACGCTACACTGTCCCTGAGTGAGATATACAATGAACAGGAAGGGGGAAAAGGAGGAATTTTTTCTTTGCTAGTTGTGTTTAAATGATGGTAAGAGAACTTGAAAATTCTGTGGGCTCCCTAAGTTGTGAGCAGTAATACAGCTAGCCACAGGAACTCACCAAACCCCTTACAAGCAGCCCCCTTCCCCTGCCATTACTCTGGGAAACACACCCTTGGCTCCCTCCACAGCTCTGCCTAAGAAGCAGAGACCTTCTGCTTTCGAATCATAGACTGTCTGAGATCTTTTCTCTTTAGAGCCACTTACTTTATTTTCTGCTGCATCTGAACTGTCTTTCATTTCCAGGAAATCTTCACAGATATCTTGAGCCTGACAGATTATCACGGAGCTCATCATTATTAGCTCCTCATCAGATGGTATGTCCTCCTATACATAGATATCAGTCCTTAATCATCGGTGTGTGTGTTTTGCCATTAGCACAACTGTAAATTCTTTATGAATGGCATTGTAAAAACAAGTAATTTCTTATTTAGGGAGTGACAGACTGTTTGAATCCTGAAAAAAAATTATCTGGCAGTTATAAACTGTTAGATCTAGATATTGTCCTTCCCACTACCCACTTCATTGTTCATGCTAACTACTTCCAAACTATTTGAACTGGTGGGACAACCACAGAACATGCCCCATGTCAAAACTGCAGTCTTGATACATCAAACAACAGTTGCCTTCAGAGATGCCCTTGTTATGTATGGCTGTGCTCAATGGAGATCTCTAAACACCATTAAACGTGAATTAAATGCCATGTAGTTGCTCTGAACAGTAAAATGAGTTAGAGTATCTCTCCAGTATCTGTTAAATTTTATGTCAGTTCAAAAGGTTTTCTGTAGGTTTTTTAATGAGCATAGGGAAATTTTGAAAAAATCTGCATTTATGCTATTAATAATGAAATGAAGTATTACATACAAATGAAGTAGTAACTGTAATTCCTGTAATGATAAGGCTGTAGATCTTTAATAAGTATAAAGACAAACATTTTTGTCTATTCTTGCTTTGTCTATTCTTTGTTTAAACCAAAGATTTTAAACAAGGAAGTAGGCAAAGTACTTTGGGAGAGCTTTTGCAAGAGATTACAAATGTAGGAAGATATTAAGGGTATAACAAATTATGAGTCATACTTAAGTTTTGATTATCTAACAATATGGTATGACAAAGTTCCCTCAAATTTACAAAATGCTCTCTGAAGTTGCAAGGTCTCCAGAGGCCCTGTCACAAGGAAGAGATATTTTGAGCAGGTGAAATGGAGAGAGAGATATGATAAGGCAAAACAGAACTATTACCAGTAAGTATGAAAGCAATTAGCCATCTATCAGTATGTAAATAGACTATCCCTATGTATCAGATAACTGTGCCCCAGATTGTTATTTGCTTTTGTGCTCAAAGTAGAAGTGGGTAATGACTCTGAACAGCATTTCAGGCACCCACGGCATGCACAGAGGCAATATGAAAAAGAGGGGAGGCAATGACAGTGGGTGGTCGGTAGGGTACGAAACATATTGGGACAGAGAATTAAGAAGGGATTCGTTGGGCTCTGACAGCAAGGCCTGGAATGACTGGGATTTGACACAAGGGGAGGAAGACTTTGGTAAAGAGATTTAAAACAAAGACTCCAACCTGTGAGAAGGACTTGTCCTGTGCAAATTGCCTTGTGTGATGCAGAAGTAGTAATCTGAATCTCAGGGGAACCAAAAAAGAGGAGGCTGAGGTGGGTGGCAAAGCAGGTTATGATTCAGAGTTTTTAGTATGAGGTTTGGTCAGAAATAGAGAGATTTTAGATCTAGTCTGGAGACAGTTGTGGCCGAATTGTAATGCAGCTTGGATGTTTGATTTGAGAGGGAGTCAAAGATGATCCTCAAATTATAAGTCTCAATGTCAATGAAAATGGTAACACAGATAATATAGAAGAAGCCAAAAATATTTAAGCAAAATCAGGGACTTAGTTTTTCTTGGAGATAGGCTAAGATATGGGATTGTGTGGATGAGGATAAGACAGGATGGCACCTAGCAGAGGATAAATTTCTGAACCATTGCCACTGAAGTGACACTGAAGCTTATTACATAGGTGGCAGAAGGAAAAACATCATGCAAAAGAAGAGTCACAAAGAAAGAACTAATTAATCATAATAATACAAAAAAAAGGGAGATGTGTCTATGATGGTAAAAATGTTTCAAGCTCTTCAAGGATACATGAAAGACGGGAGAAAAACTCAGCAGAGCATTTATTGAAAATGGTTCTGTGCAATTAAACAGACCATAAACAGCTGAACCCAATCTCAGTCAATGAATCCTGACCATAAAGAGCTGATCCGGTGATCACAGGGGATGACTTAAAGTAGAAGCTGATGGACTGTTTGATAAAGCTTTGTCAAGCAGTGGAAGCATGAATTTATAGTTAGAGCCCATATTTAAGAGATGAGTCTGTGGACAGGAAGCCTGTAATGGAAAGTTAACAGAAAGCTGTGGGAAGAAGAAGGCAGCAAGCATGCCTGAGAAATGGTAGGAGTAAACATGAGCAGAAGGCAACGAGAGGTAGAAAAGGACAGAGGGAAAGAAAAAAAAAGTAGAAAACCAAAGAAATTAGGCAAAATTTAATTCTTGGTTTCACTCTGTACCAGAGTAAAAACCTCCATCTATGGAAATCCCAAGGATGGGGAAGACCTAGCATCCTTTCTAAGACGGCAGAAATTTCCTGGTTCAATAGATAACTTCAGTGTTTTATGTAAGTAGATATATTTCACTGTTGCCATCACTGTTACCTCAAGTAAGACTTCTTGTCAGCATATCCTCCGGAAATCAATGTGTTTCCGTAAAAAGTTTCATGAAATAGTTTTTTTTCTAAAGAAGGGGGAAAAAGATGGTCAGTGTTAGAAGTAGAAGAAACCTTCTCACCAGAAATGGACATACATGTTACATATAAAGGCTGGGATGCTTCTAAAATATCACATCTTTTAAAAGATGGCTTCTAAAAATCTTCAAGGCACAAGATCTGGAATCCACAGATTTTTCATTCTCAGTTGAGGTATTCGCTGGCTATCAGATGCAACCGAGAAGCACCACATTTTTAATGCCACTACTTGCAACCCAAGGCGTTAAGAAAGTAAGCGGAGGATAGCATATCCAACTGAAATTGCAGGAAAGACTGCAGGCAAAATGTAATGAGATGATCAGTGAATGCAAATGAATCCTCTCACTTAAGAAGGTGATAGAATAACTTATTTGAATGGTACAAAAATTTCACATAGGTTTTTAGGCCAAAAGATAAGAGCACGTTGTTAACTTTAAAAGACAAATTACTTGAATAATTATCCTTCTCTTTAAACAGTTTCTTAATTATTCTCAGGCATATCTTCAGTTTTAAAGCAGAAAGTGAATTGTAAGACTGACAAGTTAGAACTTTTTAAAACTTTGCAGGTGTCCAAATCAGAGTTGCTGATAATTGGACTTAATCTGCAGGAGTAGTATCTAGAAAAACTCCCATTAAGTTTCCAGACAGAAAAATAAAGGCTGAAGAATGGGGCCCTATGTATTAATTATTCAAAACTTTCAGTTTTGTACCAAAGAATCAGCTATCAGGGTGTGTGCATGTTTGTGTAAAAATATAGATGGATAGACAGAATTAAAATGCTTTTTTTTTTTTTTTAATGATCGTAACTATAGCCATTTCTTGTCACTGATTACTGGTAGGTTTGCTTTTTATCTTACATCACCAATGCTAGTTGTTAGCTGCCTTTGACAGAGGGTTGAAATACACCAACATGGCACATACACCGAGGATGGGTGGCACTGAGCAGAATAGCTTTGCCACGCAATGATACACTTGAGCTTTGACAGAGTACTAGCCTGGTGTCAATCATCCTGTCTTTGCCAATCAAATGCACATCCTTCTGGTGGCGCGTGCAGTTGACACTGGCACCCCAAACATAGAGAAAGGTTAATGCAATGACATTTCAAAGATGACACATTGTCAAGGGCCCAGCAAAAACAGCAGAACACGACTGTGATTGGGAAAAAACAGTGTGTTTTACAGGACACACGGACGATGACGACATTCCCGGAGGGGATGGGTTTGGTGCAAACACCCTTGAAAGACCTTGGTCAAGAAAATCAGGAGTCAGGAATGGAAAACAGCATAATAAGATCTGGCCAGGACCCTGAGGTTCTTTCTTTCCCCATCTGTAAAAAACAAATGTCCTTTTGCCAGAGCTCTCGGTTAACCTTTGCTGCAGAAAAGAGCAGGAGCTAGAGTGACAAAGCCTTCAGAGTCTGCAAATTACAGGGATTTGCTGGGCACCTTATGACTATAAAATACATAATTTCTTTTTCCTATTAGGTAAAGGTGTGTGGCACTCGCACCCATTTTCAAAATGGAAAGTTGATCATTAAAATAATTCAGGTAAGGGGAAAGCTGCATATTTAGAAAGTCTTATTCCAGTATGTGTCCCTGGCACTAATAGGTGCTGTATACATATTTTAGAATTCCATTTCAATTACTCCCTCCCTATGTCCATAAACTTCCAATTTCTTTCCATTCTACCTCCAGCTTACTTGTTTTTCATCTGTTTTATGAAGAAGGCCCCCTCTCCTGGTACTTTGTTCTAATCTCACCTCAGTGAAATATAATGTGAACATTCATATTTGACTCATTACTGTGAAAAGCAAGCATGCTGGAAATTAGGTCACGTTATTTTCTTTGTCCTTGACCATCAACAAAAGACCACTTGGGTCAGGGACTCTTTTTTATCAATGACTACAATGAAGCTCTGCTGATTTACTTCAGTTACAGACCGGTATGTTCTATTTATTTGTTGTTTATATATTTGTTTAGTTATTTGTTGGAACTTGAATACTGTTTGAAGACATAGTAAAGTGCATAACCAGTCACTGGACTTAATAGTAGAAGAGGAAGCTTTCTGAGAGTATTTTGGGGGATAAATTAGAAGAGAAATTGCCCAATAATAAAGGCAAACATATTTTTTTTAAAAAAAGAGCAAGGTCAGAAGTGTTGCAAGGCAGTTGTCTCTTCCCTTGAAACAATGACAAAGATTCAATGACTACTGTATCTGGGCCTGAGCTTCTTTTCATTGACATCAGTAGCAAAACTTTCACGGACCTCAGTAAGAGTAAGACTAGGGTCTATATAAGCTCTTAATGTTGTCTCCTGCAAAGCCAAGTGCCACAGACTGGCCTTGCATTATTCTTTATCCTATAAATGTACTTTAAAAAATGAAAATATTAAGAAATATCATTTCCATTTTAATAAGTTGTTTGGCTTTAAGAACTAGAGATAAGCCCAAGCCAGCTGTTCAGATACAAAATTGCCCTCAAAATCTTACAGCAAGAAATCAGAAGGTGACAGCTTGTCCTAACACCTTTCAACAAGTTCCATTGTCAAAGCAGAGAAACAGACAATCCTGGGACAGAATCCCTTCTTCTGATCTTGGATAATTCTGGTTCTAGGAGGTGCTTTCCCCTTTGAGGGTATCCATTTCATTTGCTTGACTATGGAGGCAACCCGGGCAACGCACAACCTCGACATCAAATGTTTAGGCACTAACATTTAGGTGAACAATCTTATCTTGAACTGTAGTTCCACTACTATGAACTTTCACATACCCCCATATTCACCACCTTCCATGGCTTAATCACTATCCTGTAATATAATTCTTGCTTTCTCATAAACAACTTCTCTCCCTTCTCACACTCTTGCCTTCTCCCTCTGTGGGACAATTTCAGCAAAAGAGATCTCCATCATTTACCACCCAATCATCTCTCGATTTAATAGCTTCATTAGACATGAAAACCTGGGAGATATATCCACACGGCACATATCTATAGCTGGGTGATGTGTATTCGTACCAGCAGGTTATTTCAGTAGGGTGTCTGGTTTCGAAATGTGTGTGAGATAAGTGTCCCTTGAAAACTGTAGATGGCATAAGCATGTTTAGAGTCCTACTGGAAAGACAAGCGAGGAAACTTATTTCCCAGTCTTGCTTCAGGGTCTGTGAGACTGCAAGGAAGGCATTGGCAATAAGTGGTTTTATGCACATCTATTTCCTTGACAGAAATATCGGTGTTGTATGTGACAAGGAACTGTAGAGGTAGGTTGCAGCTGAATAGCACTTTCAAGGGTAATATTAGCACATAAATATCCAATAACTAAAAAGGCAGATGTCTGTCCCCAGATGAAGCTGTCAGATCCAAGCATGAGAGATCTAGTGGTATCCTTGGACCTGTTTAGCTTGGAGAACTTGGAAACAGTGCCCACGTCTAAAGCATAAATTGATTTCTTTCTTCTCATGTTTGCTTATAGACTGAGAGAGCTACATAGTTAAATTATCATTCCACAGGAGAAGATTTTCAGAAGACAATTCATGATCTTTACAGTCAATTAGATAAAGTTTTACACAGTTTCACATTGAAGGCTGTACACTAGCAGTAAATGTCTTCTTTCTGAATCAATGAGTGTTTCTGTAACTCACCTTGAGATAACTGAGGTGTTACACCATTTCTTCTTTTATGTTTATCTTGTCCTCAGTGAAATAGTCATGAGAGCTTGGTACTTGTTGTGCACAAAAAGGTCTGCAACTTACCATTTATTTTTGAAGGGAAAATTCTGCTGGCAGCTGAACAGTTCTTCAAGGCAAGCACAGAACATGGATCCTGAACTTCACAGTCTTAGCTTGCTGAACATACAGGTCACAGATACTCTTACTTTAGCATTTCATACTCATGGAAAAGTGGCAGAGTTAAAGGTCTAAGTCATTTGTTCTGTTCAAAGTGTTCCTGCTGGTTCATCCTGGTTGTGTCTTATTAGGATTAGACAAGCAATGCATTTAAAATCGGAGACAAGAATTCAGGGGGCACATCCCCACACATCACAAACTGGTTCTGGAAGAGTGAAAAGCCACTGTAGGACTGTTCAACCAAATGGTGATTGTTTGTGAAAGGTGAAATCAACTAAATGAATAAGACAAGGTGTGAAGTTTATTACTGCTCTACTCAGTAACAGAAAGATAAAAGGTTATAACTGTAGCTTTATGTTCCTTTTGACAGGGCTCCTGCAGCCAATTACAGTCTTCTGTATCTGTTTTGGATGTGTTTGCAAAGTTTATGTGTCTTCTAGACCATAGTTATGTTAGTTTGCAAAGTTATGTGTCTTCTGCATCAGCAGCACCAGATCATCTCTATATAAAGAGTTCATGAATATTTGTGCCATATACTATTATTTTTGCCAGGGTTGCTTATTCAGAATGGATATTTTTTTAATTATTAACTGTAAAAACTGTTATTGAAGGAATGTGTACCTTGTGTGTCAGGACTTAGCACTGTGTAAGCATCTCTTTAAGGGTTGCAAAGCAGTTACACACTGCCTGAGAAGACTCTTTGGAGCTTACCAGGCCCTGAAATACTTGGAAGAATCACTTGGCAATGGCTGAAAAACTGGGTACTTATGCATATTCAGTCTTCCAGATAGTAGTCTATAGACAGACCATTTAGTGTGCCTTGTTTATGCAGTGTTTTGGTCTGCAGCATATAAGGAATCTTTTCAGCTTAGCAATGAATTTTAACTTCGAGCCCCACTGCAAGGAAGAGAATGCAACTGCTTTTATTAATACAAATTGTGCAGTTGGACAAATGTAATAGCATAAAAATAGCATGCTGCTAACTTGCTTTTGAAAAGAGACTTGAAAGAGTCTGTATACAGTGTGAATATTACATTGTACAAGCTTTTCCTTTGAAGAGGTGAAAAAACATTGTTACGCTTAGTATTTTCATCTGTCTATTAACCATTCCAGATATAGTCCTTGTTAAATATATGGCATTGCAAGCTTTTACCCAAGGAGTTTCTTTTAAAATTGCTCAGGCACATAAAAGGTTGCCTTATTCTACAGTCTACAAGTCAGCTAACTCAGAACATGCCTTTGCATTCCTATTAATGAATATTATTTTTTACACAGCCTACATAACAATTGTTTTCTGTGTTTATAAAGAAAATGTAATTATACTAAAGACACTAACTTAGAGGGATGCAGCATGCAAAACACATTACAAGGTCAAATCCAGCCCAAACTTCATTTTTCTTTTTCATTAATGTTTTTAGAAGGAGTCTTCAAACTTGTAGGTGGTGACTCAATGGGATTTGATATGAAGATGTGACACCTCATCTTAAATTCCTTAACCACATTTCTTAAGTTGACAGGAATGTCAAGAAGTGTGCCTGATAAGGCTTGCTGTCCTCTCCGAGCTGACTAATCATACATGAAGTCTTGGCAAGAGATAACCAGGTTACAGTAGAGCCAAAATGACATCACATCAACTCAATTTCATATCCTGTAGACACCAGTGCCTATCACCACTCCAGGTTGCTAACATCCTTGACACACAAATGGTATTTTCAGTCTCCAATGTCCCCCTTTTACCCTGTGTCTGTCACTCTGGGGTAAATCAGGAACAAATTTGTCACTAAATGTAAAGAACCATTAATTCATGGGCACTTTGTCATCTGAAGCATAATTTTCTGTGCATGGCTCGCCAATCCCTGAACTCTCACTATTTGCATAACTGTTTGCTATATGAATTTATGACGGAGGATAGTGCTGAACTTGTTAAAATTCCATGTGAATCTCAGCACAGAAAATGGACTGGTGCTTTAAATCTTGGAGAGTTGTTCACATCAATAATGAATTTCAAATAATTTATTCACTTCAAGTGTAAGTGGTTGGCATACAGTCCTTACAGCTGGTTTGTTGAGATAATTGATTTCCATATAGTTTAAAGATGGGGAAAAGAAACATATGACAACTACAGCAGGTTTCGAGGCAATTGTGAATGCCATATCAGTTTAATTATAGCTCCATCTTCAGCTGACATGGGTTCTGTCCTATTGGAATTAAAATATCCCAGCAACTTGAAATGTAACAGTGATGAATTTTTTATGTTCTTCTACCTACCTTGTATGCTAGCTTAGGGCACTGTTACAAGTACACTTCTAGCTTTTTTCAGTGGATAGTTAACATGACATGCAAGACTGGTCTGCATGACACAGATAACTCAAGGGAATAGCAACAAAGTAAATGAGATGCATTAGTATCTGGATGTGAACTGGGGGATATAAGTTCTCAGAACTTCTTGTTTAATTTATAGAATTGGTTTTTTTCCCCTGTGCATAAGATTTCAAAATGGTAATCATATTCAGGAAATGAGATGTTCCCACTTCAGGTACTAATATCAATATGTAAAAGATAATCATTAACCAGATGTACTCCTCAGCAGCACCTATTATATGTAAACAAGCTAACTGAGGTGATAACAGAAGCTTTTACTTAAATTTAGTCACATTGACAACAGAGGCACTTGGAAAACTGGGAGGTTGTTTGCTGTGGAGTTGTTTGGGGTTTTTTTAATTGACCACTGTATAAACAAAGCAAGGACTTGGCTGCAACGCAAATTTTTATTATACTTTTTGTTTCACTAACACCACCGTACAAGAAATACACCCATTGTATGAGGTCTAAACTGGCTGCTCCTGCATGTGACGATTTAAAGGACATGGTAGGCTTCACCTCCCCATTTTCACATACAGGACATACAGAACAAGCAAAGAACCAGGACTACTAGAAACCTCAAACTTCACTCCATTTTTTTTCCTATCCACTAAAAATTGCATCATATAAATTGTAGATAGAAGTATTTTACTCTTATTCCATTCTTACTCCATTCATAAGTTTCACAGTGTAGAAAAAGAAGTAACAGATGGGCTGCCTGGTAAACTTCCGTGGAGTCAAGGGCCTGATTCCCTCCAGCGTTGCTTCTGCTTCACTTGATGTAACTTCCCTGATTCCAGTTAGGATCCCACACTTAATTTGAAAGTAATTCCCGGGAAATGAGGTAACAGTTTTGTTTCAGGTTAAAAGAAAGCTTCTGAATATACCTCAAATATTCTTCCAGCATCTGAACAAACGGGAACAAATGAGAGCAGACCCTTCTCTGAAATAACTTATGAAGTGTAACAGTGAAATAAGGGCTTGGCATAGACAGAACGATATTCTTTATTGACTCCTTTTTTTATAGGT
>NW_009712202.1:0-30521 GCF_000703405.1 Apaloderma vittatum
CTGCTGCGGCCTTCTCCGCCTGCATCTCCTCGGGACTCCCCCAGCCACCTGTCCCTGGTGGGGGCTGACCTGCCCTACCCTCCCTTCCCCAGCCTGAGGGGCTCAGCCCTGCCACCAGTCACCCCTGGGGGCCTTGGGGGTGTGTGTGAGGATATTTTTGATTGCTGGGGCCAAACTGGGGCCATTTCCCCCCACTCAAGTTGCTTGTTTTTTCCTTTCCTTTTCCCCTCAGGTTTCACCCTTGGAGCCCCGAGGGGAGCCTGCAGGGCTACGAGCCCTTGGGGCCTGCCCGCCCTTTTTGGGGTAGGCCCGGGCCCTGAGGGGAAGCAGAAGCCTTGTGAGAACATGAGGGACATTTCTGGCCTTGAGCAGTGCTCATCTCTGCAGGATTTTGAGATCGGCATTAGTCTTAAAAAAATAGGAGATACTGACCATGCTGCAGGGAGGTGTCTGTATCCAGGAAGGTTCCCTTGGTGCTCGAAAGGCTTCTAGCCACAGCTTTGGGCCTGCAGGGGTGTCCTGCCCCCGGGGGAGGCCAAGGCACCTAGCCTGAGGCAGAGGTGAGCTCGCAGGTGCTCCCCAAGGAGCTCTTGTGAGGGGAGATGTGGACTCCTGCTCTGCTGTGAGAAGCGGGGCGGTGGTGGGCGGGGAGCTGACTTCTGGGTGTCAAAAACCTGCAGTGGTGGCTGCTGGGTCTCCATCAGAGATGCTCTATGCTTGAGGAAATCTGTGTTGCTTCTGCGTTGTCGATGTCCCAGAGACGAACAGAATAAAAATACAGGGTGTGTGAATGCAGGGCTAGGTTCTTCCTAGAGGGGGTGAGAAGGATGAGAATCAGCGCAGCTTGGATGTCTAGAGACTTGTCCTCTTCTTCAACAGGATGCAAAGATGTTCTCTACAGGTGGCAGATCATCATCAGCACTTCTGTTAGTCTAGAGGTACTTGTTGCAATCTGCTCACTCCCTGCCTCTCCAGAGTTGTTCCTGTCCCCACATTCTTGTAGAATACATCAATGCTGTTGCCTTCCCTCTTAACTAACCCAGCCGTGGTGTGTCAGACCGCCCTGGTGTACTTTCATAGCTTGGTCATTGTTACTTGTTCGGGGTTTGCTTACCTTTTTAAAAAGCACCTTGTGCTTCTGGATATCCCACGTAACACTTCATAGTATGTCATTCTCCTGAAAGTGTGGAGCATCTCCTGTGCTGTAGGCTGACAGCTTATAGATGGAAGCACTGCAGGTCACTAGCCTTTTTATTTTACATGTAGGCTGCAGGATTTTATTTGATACAGCGTAAAGGGAAGGAAGGTCTCAGGAAAGATGAAAAAAAGTATACAATTGTGAATTTTCATGCCAGGTTTTTGCAGAACATCTACAAGCCATAAAATGAACACTACAACTCTACACTGTATGATGCATTTTTAGAGGAGAACAACTCTGTTGCTGTTGTGAAAGGATGAACATCTTTATTCAAGAAAGAATACAAACTTGTGCTGGTGTATGGAAAGAAGAGCAGGGTCATCAAGGGAACAGAAGACACATTCCAGACTGCATCCATGCTGCCGAGCAACTGGATGCGAAGCTGTCGTATCTTTTTGGTGACTGACTGGTGACAGGTTTCTTTTGATGGTTTATCAAAGCAGAGACAGAGTGGCAGTATGACAGTTCATAGAAACTGATCACCCAGGTAATTTGAGCTCTTTCAAAACCATGTTTCTATGCCTTCCACTCTGCAGTCGATTGTACCAATAGGCTGTGAACATGCAAACTTTTCTTGACATAAAAAGCTCCTTATGCTGGTACTAGACCCTAAACATCAGTACTAGACTAACATAAATACTTCAGGGGTAGACACCAAGAAGAGTTTTTTCCAACAAAAGAAAACTGTTGGCACAGGAACAAAAAGTTTAAACTGTTATCTATTAAATTAGCTAGAATATCAAGGCAACTCTAGGCTGAAGTTCTAGAGACTATCAGGGACAAGAACATGCATTTAGTTTTAGGAACAAGTGTGAAAGGCTTATGAAAAGATTCACGTAAAACAGTTGTCTGCAATGCCAAGGACCTGAGTTCAGCGACTTAGGATCCTTTTGGATCTTGCACAGACTGCAAGATTGCTGGCAGCAGCCAAACATACAGTGACACTTCATTATTTTAGCAGTCTGTGAATGGTTCCGTATTTTCTTACTCACCTCCTCTTCTCGGAATGAAGCCACACTTCTATCCTCTCTCCTTCCCAGCTCTACTCCTTTGTTTCTGCGATGTTCATATACGGGGCAAATCCCGTGGCAGAAATGGAGCAAGATCTTGTTTCTGTATTGGCTTACCTTTCCCCCTTACTCATCTTTATTATCAGAACAGGAAATGTTATCTTTATTTTACATATATTAACACCCCGAGGAAGCTACATATATAGGTGAAGGACAGGATATGGAGTGAGCTGACAGATGACTTCTGGAATCCACTCTGCGTATGTGCTTGCGGAGCGTGATGCTGACAGATGCAGGAACTGGAAGAGGAACATCAAAAGGCTGCTTAGGTAAACACGTGCATCAATTCCTTCAAAAGGCTTTAATTGACACAAGCACTGAGAGAAAGTGGCTTGGGCAGGCACATATGCAGGTATCTGGGAGAAAACGAGCAGAAGAGCTGAGGTACGCAAATGATGGATTGCACATGCACCGGGCAGGGGGCACCTTCTTTTTAGTTTGAAAGAAAAGTAACATGAATTGCAGCTGGCTGGCTGTAACTGTTGACACATCAGAAGACAATTTTTGTGGAAGATGAACACAGGTCAGCCTTAAATGATCTTCTCAATGCTTGTGAAATGAATTTTGCTCAGCTCCAGTTCTCAGGTTCGTGGAGAAGGGAACATGAAAACATCGTGTTCATGCTGGTCAACTTCAGTCTGCATGAGAGGGAATTCACTCTTCTAGGTAGTATCAGTGGCCACAGGAGTCTAGAAGAACCCCTGATGACCCAGAACACTCAGCCCAGGAGACTCTTTCTGACTTGAGGATGAGAAAAGGGCAAGCAGTCATCGATTTCTGAGCTTACACCAGATTTATCTGGCTTTTGTTGTGTGTGGCTGGTAGTAGTTACCAGAGGATTTGTACCGTGTGCTGGAAGGAGAGCCAGCCCTAAAAGCTGTTACAGACAACAGACACAGAAAAGATCCATTCCAGACTGCATCTAAGCCGCTGAACAACTGGATGTGAAGCTGTCATATCCTTTTAGATGGCCGACTGATAACGAGTTTCTTTTGATCTGCCTGGAACTTGGAGAATTATCTTCCATGCCTGCCTCTGACTGGCAGAGCGAGGCCTGAATGCAGAATTTAAGTTTCCAATCCACTAGGAGTTCAAGGGAAAACCATTTCCATTACCAGAATGTACTTTTAGCAAGAAATTAGAACTTTACTGTTTAGCACATGGACTTCTTTTCTTAGTTTTTGTGTTATTTTTCTGTTTATAATGATTTGTTGTTAAATCTGAGTGGACAGTAACTACCATGCACCATCTGGAATGGTAAAGCATATGTGTAGGTCAAGTAGCTCCCCAAAACTCACACTAACAAAAGACAAAGGCTCCGCTGCAGTTAGCAGCAGGGAATTGCTTTTGGTTTGGAAACTAACATGCTGTTTATTTACTGACTGGGAGGAGAGGACAAAGACTTGCACAATGAAGCTATTGGAAAAAATACGTGGTCATCGGAACCACCTCAGAGGTACCTGCCTCAGAAAATGTACAAATAAAGGGGCAACTGTAATTCATAGAAATATGTAGCTGCTCATTCTGTTTTTTGAGGGGTTTTTCTTGTGGGTTTTTTTTTCCCTCCAGCAGCAAGATGCAAAGAGCAATAAGCTGCTCACAAACCTGGAAGGATTTTTCAGGAGATGGAACAAAGGCCCAAGTTGTTTCATGGGTTATCAAACAGAAACCTTTGCTGTTGACTACAAGACAGAAATAAAGCCATATAAACAGCTTTTTAAAAATTCCAACTGCAAAAAAAAATATCTCTGTATTGGCTCTAACCTGGGTTTGGAGAGTTTAACTGAGAGTTCTAGTGTTCTGGGGCGTATGTTGATACATACGTAAGGTAGAGAGGGTGTATTTGCCTCCAGGGTCAATACAGTGAGTTCTTAAATGATTGCTGAGAGGCAAAACTGATTCACTGGCCAATTCATGCAGTTTTGGCTACCTAGAAGAAAAGAGTCTGCCTAGGGCTGCGTAGGTTGAAGTAGCCAGTCCTTTCTCCTGTGCCTCTCCACCTCTTCTCAAAGAAAGAACTCCCCCACAAAAACTGGTGTGTCCAGGCTGAGAAGGAAACACTTCATGAGCAAGATGGGCCAAAATCAGAACTTGTGTTCAAATGCGCTCAGCTTTCTAGCAGCATTTAGGTCTAAAACATGCATCCATTTTCTGGGTTTCTGAGCCTTAGACACAGAAACTGGAATCCAGATCTTCGCCGTGCCTTGCACACGTTAAGCCTCCCAGCGCTGGTCTAGATAATAGCAAAGAGTCACCATCTGGCTGGATTTTACGGTTTGATGAAGTGCTCAGTTTAAAGGCAAGCACGTGTCTGGCACCTGGGGACTGCAGAGTCCTGATCCCAGTTCTGGCACGGTCTTTCTGTGGCCCTGGGCAAGTCATGTCCTCTTTGGAGGAGGGAATTCATCAAGTGCCCCATGGCCACGCTGAATCAGCAATGGGCTGTGAAACAATCCTCAGCAACAACCGGAGGCGAGACCGGCTGCAGGGGCCTTTGGCAGGGTTGAGCCAGCTCTTTGCTACAGCCAGGAGACAGCCAAGGAGGGCTCATGCTCCCCACGCTGCTCCTCTGGGTCACCGCAGGAGGGCTGCAGGCCAGGTAGGTCATTTTGGGGCTTGTGCTTCCTCACACTAGGGCCATCCTAGCCCTCAAGAGACTAGAGGTGAAGTACACACACGCTTCTAGCCCTCTAGTTTGCTTTTACAGCTGTGCGATGCCAGTTACTCTTGCCATCAGGCTTTACAGGTGTGTTATGAGCAGGGCTTGCAAACCCATTTCCAGATGCACAGCACTATTCACCAGTTTGCCATTTACTATCACACCACTATGAAATATTCACAGAATCACACACAGAATCACAGAATTGCCCAGATTGGAAAAGAGCTTTAAGATCATCGAGTCCAACCATTAACCTAACACTAACAAGTCCTCGACTAAACCATAGCCCAAAGCACGATGTGACTCTTAAATACCTCCAGGGATGGGGAGCTAACCACTGCCCTGGGCAACCCATTCCAATGCCTGATAAACCCTTCAGTAAAGAAATTCTTCCTAATATCCAATCTAAAGTTCCCTTGGTGCAACTTGAAGACATTTCCTCTTGTCCTATCACTTGTTACTTGGTTGAAGAGACTGATCCTCATCTCTCTACAATCTGCTTTCAGGTAGTTGTAGAGAATGATAAGGTCTCCCCTCAGCCTCCTACAGGCTTTTCTTCAGTCTTCTTAAGCTTTTGATTATGACATATTCCCATTTGGCTATAAACCACAGCTATTTTTCTATTTACCATCAAGAAACCTGAGAAAAGGCACAAAGTAATTTCTCATCATCATGGGTCTATGTTTTTCATTGGTATTCCTCCCTTTTTAAGCAACAAGGAAGTAGGGAGTCCAAAGAATTAAAAACTCTTTGCTGCACACGGAAGCTTCTCTCTAAGCAAAACTCTTTTAATGAGATATGGACAGGAAAAAAAAAATTGTGCTTAGTGAGAGCCCTTTACTTTCCACATCTTAAAACAGTTACATCTCAGTGTGTCTATAGTTCATATTACATCCTCTTTGAACACCAAAACTGGCCAGTCTGGCTTAATTTTTCTTTATAGTTTCTTTTTCTAGTTTCTATGTTTGAAAACATTCATCCCAGGAAAAAAAAAAAACCACAACAACTAACTAACCAACTTCTAAGGGTTATGTAAATGATTTGAAGTGAAACTGCTTTTCTGACCAAGTGACCCACCTTGCCTACAGGTCCAGAACTGGCTGTAAGACCTGCACTTTGCTCTGCTCCGTAACATAGTGCAGCCCAGACCCAATCTGATTCTGTTTCTCACAACAGAAGAGTAGAGCTGGACACGTATATTGTTTAAAGAGGTAGCTTTTAATCAATCTCTTTGTTTTATGGTAAAATAATAACTTGATTACTGTAAATGCTGTAAATGCCTGTAAATGCTTCTACCTTTTAATAGCGTTTAATCCTTTACCTGCAAAGTAAACGGCAACTTAAACATGCCATACAAAGTCAGGTATCTCTTCCAACAGCAGCACACACCTCTAGCTTACCTCAGAGAGCGGACTGTATGGAGCATTTCAGCTGGGACTAACGCTGGTGACCTTCATGCTGAATAGCATTTCTAGAAAGCATCTCCAGGACACTAAATACAAGACAGAAAGAAGTTGCACTGGAATGAAACCTTCACGGCAGTTTTCTAGCCACAGTTCCTTGTGCTAAAGCCTTAAGGTTTTGTCAGGTGCTGTTGAGAATATTGTACCTCTTTCAGCAATTAGACAGTCATGGCAGGGTTGATTTGGACAAGTCTAGCTACAGCAGTACAGCCCTTAGCTGACGCAAGACCTCTTTGTGAAGGCATTCCCTATATAAAAAGAAAGGGGGAGGGGAGATTGTCTAGGAAGATAATTCAAAGGGCTGCAAAGATGAGGCTCATCAGAAAGCCATGTGTCACCTCTGGGGTTCTGAAAATGCATTTTACCTCATCAGTCTACACATCATAATGTTTCCTGGTTGTAGTAGGATTCCTTTCTTGAATTGCTACTTTGACCAACCATGTTCCAGGAACCCATAGCTGTTTCTTCCATTTCTGCTGCTGCTTTTGTAATGCTTGTTCCGTCACTGAGAGATTACTTGCAGGTGTCTATTAACAACAGAACATAGCTAGCCTCTTAAAGAGAGGCAAAAAGTAAGAGTTTCAACAGAAATCTGCACTCAAATAAGCCTCCAGTGTGTGCACAGGGTTAGGATAGACAGCAGTGATGTGTACACGGAACTGATGTAGGTATCACCAGATTAGCTGATAGTGGATGACCCTCACTTACTGCCAGATACGTCTCGTTTCTACATTTTACAGGATCCATCATTGCGAAGACCGCCTCCTTCTACCTAAACTTCAGCTATTGCAGAGGATTTCCTTCATCCTCACAAAACCTTTCATCAGCTTGAGGTAAAGTAGCTGCAAGGTTACCCCTCAGGGCTGCACACAGACCTGTCCTTTCACCAGAGTTACGCATGAGCACACTCCTTTGCTACTCCTCCATCCTTGCTACGTCTGCTTAAATTTCTGCAGGTGCAATTGCACACACTGCTTAGTCTTTAACGTCCTGTAGCTCTGACCATCTAACCTAGGAGAGCACTTAAGAGAGGACTAACTAGGAGGAACACCTTATCCTCGGTGCAGTTTCCCTTGATCCAGGTCAAACTCCCGCCCCCCCAGCAGGCTGTAGCCTGTGAGGCTCACTCCCTCTGCTGGTGCACCCCAGCCTTAGCTGGGCAAGCTCCAGGAGCAAAGCAAAGGTTAATTCAGTTGGGGCTTTTGGTCAACCTCTTCTAGTGTGAAGGAGTACGGTGTTCCTTATAACTTTTTGTCAATAAACCCGTGCTGTTCAGATCCTGTGCTGTTCAGAGGTTTTCCAATCCCAATGTGCTGTGCTGTCAGTAGTCCAACTGAAAAAAAAAAAGTAAAATCTATCCCTTCAGACTTGATTTGTTAGCCCAGACAAAAAACTACTAGTATAAGCATTTTGGCAGAAGCTTAAAAAGCAGGGTTACTCAGGCCGATACTCACCTATGCTTTTTAAGCAGCTAAGAGAACATGAGCAACATGACTGCAAGTGCAGCCTCGGGACCGGCATGCACAGTTCAGCCATGTCAGGACTTTCAGATCACAGGCAGTGTTCTGCATCCTTGCTGATCTAGAGTGCTGCCTTTCTCTGAAGCACCTGAACATGCACACGCTTCATCTGGACTTCAGCAGGACCACTCCTTTGCTTAAACAGTTTTACCGTATGCTTTGTTGAGAAAGGGCTCAAATGAGTTTAGGGTACTAAGTCACTAGTAGTTCATTCACTGCTTTAGTTCTAGGCTTTAGATGTTAGGAAAAAAGGTCTGCTCCCTTTCTAAATCCTCTCAGATTCAAACCTCCTTCAATGTCAGTGGAGGATCTGTTGTTCTTCACAGTTCTTTGTTATGTTCTTAAAAGGTTTCAGCTATGCCCATATTTAAGATAAGTTCTAAAGACCTAGGACAGCACACTTCAGTACCTAGTGCCTGTAGCCCATCTTTTCGGGGCTACTATACTCCAGTGGGAACTGAATGGATATCTGTAAGCTGTATCATGCACTTGCTGCATACACAGTCACCTCCTCTGGACTTCATGGAAACTGTATACATTCAGCTGAAAGCGGACTGACTGTACAATCACACCACTGGCTGCACACAAACTCACCTGCACGTTGAAATACCAGTTAAAACATCTGATTTCAAGTTCTTGAAAAGGTAGTTTCATTTCTCTAAGCTTGAGATGACTTAATGACATTTTAATGCTTTAACAAAATGCTTTAGGAATAGGAAAATGGTTTAGATGTTTTAAGAAGGCTTTACCACCCTTACACAACCACCAACACATATTCAGGCAGTATTCTTATTACAGGCAGTATTATTATTACACAACCATCAACACATATTCAGGCAGTATTATTTAAAACATTTATTAGTCTTTCATATTACACTGGTCTGGAAAACATATTTAACTGCTATGAATAAGATGTGTATTTAGCCCTAGTCCAGCACAGCACTTTTCAAAACCAAGCACGGGGTTGTCTGAAGTGGTGCAAGTGCTTTGCTGGATCATGACCTTATTCCACAATTCCCACACGTCCTGTTCACTCAGACTAACTAAGGCTTTCAGAACTGCTCCTAGTGTAACTGACTGACAGAGACTCCCCCGTCAACTTAAAATCAGGTAGGATATGTAAGAAAGGTTTCTTACACTGTCTTGGACCTCCCTTCTACCTACTCAGCTTTTAGAGTTATTCCCATTCACTAGAAAAAATCTCCCAGTTGTATAAGCTGGATTTCAAGTTCTATGAAGTACATTTTCCCATCTTTTTCATCTTCATCATTCATTGTACTTTGCTAGTTTTAGCCTAGGTATGATATTCATTGACTGTAGTTCTTGGAATAAGAGTTTACAGGCATAAGGTATGCGCAGAGAAGACACATGGCATGATGATTTGCAGTAGTGGCACCTAGGGAAACAGAAAGAAAGTCAGAGTTAGTGCATAAAGGAAGCTCTGCAGAAAAAAAACCCAAACAGTTGCCACTACCCATTGGTTTTTTGGTCTATTTGCATTTAAACACTGCACTCAGCCCTAGAAAGAGTCAAATGCTCGAGATACATTTTAGCACTGAAGTAAGTCGTAACTTTCAGCCCTTAAATAACCTGACTGAAGGCAATAGGAGCTTAATAAACCGGCACTTTTATTGGAGGCAAATCACGATGCTCAGTAGCTGACAGGACTGACTTCTACTTCACCATTCACATAACTGCCAACACAAATTCAGTACTGTGTAATGAAAGGAGGTGAACAAAGCGAAGTATTTCTGAAAACATAGTTAATGGTCCAGTTTCTGTCTTATACATACGTTACAAAAAAGAATTAGGAAGAAAGAAGGTTCACACATAAGGGTTTTTCCTTGTATCTCAGTAATATCTCTAATATCTCAAATCAGTGCATATTCCAGAAAAGAGGCATCTCTCATCTTACTTCTCTCTCTGTGTGAACGGCTAACGCTTTAGTCAAGGTGGGAAATCAGAAAAAAATGCTTTAACATATTTCATTGCATTCTTTAGTCAAACAATGATCTTAAAATTATTTCCAGTATCAGGACTCAAATTTAGTGGTGCAGCAACTGTTTAAATTACTTAATTTCATACTCTGTGTACACACAAGGGAAATTTAAAAACTTTCTTATAAATACTAGTTTCCAATTTCCTTATTCTCCTGGATATTCTATCTTCTGGTTTTGGAGAGTTAAGAAAGCTAGGCCTTTGCAAACACAGACTAACTCAGCACTACCTAAAAAAGCTCTCTTTTTTTTGCTTCTGTGTTTCAAATTTATATTTCTGGCATAAAATCATAACTGTCTGAAGATCTAATTAAGGAAGAATCAGCAAAATTTCTACATGCTTTTGTAGAATGAGGCTGAGAGTCAACATTTACAACCGAGCCAATGCTTCGTCACTTGTTTCTGTTTCCAGTGAGCTTGACCTAGAGCATGTGGAAGTCAATGGGGACAGGTCCAATGAAGTTGTTTAATGTTAATAAGGTTCTTGGTTATGAGAGTTGGCATTAGTCTTCCACTTACTTTTTCAGACTCTGCTACTTCTCTTTTACTGACATACTTAAAGAGCATGTTGAAGAGCTGGTTATTTTCTCTGAAAATTGTGGTTGCCTTGACCTCTAAATGCATACTTGGGATACTTATTTTTAATTTTTACACCAAGAAAGCTTTCAACTAATAGTACAGAAGCCTTAATTACATTTCTGGAGTTCATGATAAGGAGTGAATCATAGAATCATTTTGGTTCGAAAAGACCCTTAAAATCATCAAGTACAACCATTATCTAACTCCACCAGGCCCACTTCTAAACCATGTCTCTGAGCACTGTATCTAGACGGCTTTTAAACACATCCAAGGATGGTGATTCAACCACTTCCCTGGGCAGCCTGTTCCAGTTTTTGATAACTCTTTTGGTGTAGAAGTTTCTCCTAATGTCTAATCTAAATCCTCCCTAGAATAACTTGAGGCCATTTCCTCTTGTCCTATTGGTTGTAACTTGCGAGAAGAGACTGACACCCACTTCTCTACAACCTCCTTTGAGGTAGCTGTAAAGAGCAGTAAGGTCTCCGCTCAGACTCCTTTTCTTCAGACTAAACAACTCCAGTTCCCTCAGCCGCTCTTCATAAGACTTATTCTCAAGACGCCTCACCACCTTTGCTGCCCCTCTCTGGACCCACTCCAGCACCTCAGTGTCTTTCTTATACTGTGGTGCTCAAAACTGAACATAGCACTCAAGCTCTGGCCTCACCACTGCTGAGCACAGGGGCACGATCTCTACTTCTGCTGGCCACACTATTTCTGATACAGGCCAGGACACCGTTGGCCTTCTTGGCCACCCGGGCACACCACTGGCTCATGTTCAGCCGGCCGCCTATGAACACTTCCAAATCCCTCTCTCCTGGGCAACTTCCCAGCCGCTCCTCCCCAAGCCTGTAGCGCTGCCAGGGGTTCTGACCCAAGTGCAGGACCCAGCACTCGGTCTTGCTGAAAACACATACAATGGGCCTCAACCCATCGATCCAGCCTGTTCAGGTCGCTCTGAAGAGCCTTCCTGCCCTCAAGTAGACTAACACTTCCACCTAACTTGGTGTTATCTGCAAACTTACTGAGGGTGCTCTCAAGCTCCTCATCAAGATCAGTGATAAAGATGTTAAACAGAACTGGCCCCAGCACTGATCCCTGGGGAACACCACTTGTGACGGCCGCCAACCGGATTTAACTACATTCACCATCACTCTCTGGGCCCAGCCATCCAGCCAGGGTTGGATCCAACAGAGTGTACGCCCGTCCAAGCCTTGGACAGCCAATTTCTTCATGAGAATGCTGTGGCAAACAGTATTGAAGGCTTTACTGAAGTCCAGGTAAACAACATCCACATCCTTTCCCTCATCCACTAAGTGGGTCACCGTGTCATAGAAGATCAGGTTTGTTAAGCAGGCCCTGTGCTTCATGAAGTCGTGCTTACTGGGCCTGATCATCTGGTTGTTCTGTAAATGGTGTGCAATGGGACTCAAGACGATTTGTTCCATGACCTTCCCTGGCACCGAGGTCAGACTGACAGGTGCGTAGTTCCCCAGATCCTCCTTCTGGCCCTTCTTGTAGATAGGTGTCACATTTGCTAATCTCCAGTCCACTGAAGCTTCACTTATACACTGTATTTGCCTTAGATTTGTCTAAATCTGATCATAGGCAGTAAGACGGTAATAGACTGAACTAGGTGTTTCCCTGGAACAGGATTCTCTAGTAGATACTGCTACATAGGGGAAACGTTAAAGCTGGGGTGCCTTTAAAACAGAATAGACCTCAGTAGCGGGTTTATAAACACTGCCCTAGTCCGAATGTATAGGAATAGGTACATTTTTAGGGTGGGAGGAAGCCATTTTCCAATGATCAAAGAGCAAGTAATTACTTGCAATAGAGAAAGTCTTGCAAGCGCTGGAAGCCTGATGAGGCACAATCTTCTTCCAGGAGCAGATGTCTGGCATCTAAGTACAGCGGCTAGGGACTGAGAAGCAGAGACTACTAACTACACAGAGGCTCAAAGCTACACCACCCTGGGCCTTCTTTGTGCTTGGATGGGGATCACCAAGAAAGGTTAAGGTGCAGTAAGCACAAAGCTCTGTGAAACAGAGATCATGGAAAATGAATTGCTTGAAAAAACACTTGGTATCTGGACCAGGAACAAAATTTTTCCTTGTGAGTATTTTGAGACTCTAGGGAATAACTTCTCATGTTATTATCAAAAAAGGACGAAATTCTGCTCGTTGTATTCAGTGGAGTCCTGCTCCTGAGCACCTGCACAACAGGAAGGCTGGACAGTTTGCATAAAACTGGTATGTCACAGTAAGTTTCTGCTGTATTTTTTTTTTACAAGGACAAATTCTGCCACTGTCACAACAGTCTCCTTTCTCCAGTGAAAGTACTAGTTCAGGTTTAAACACTTATTTGCTGTTAGTATCTTGCAGAAAAACATATCCAGCGGCTAGTCCCTGTCTGGGAGGAAGGACTAATCTTCGTTAAGACAAGTGCCATTAATGCTAGCTACCAAACAATATGCTTCTAAAAGGCTTCTTGCAGCAGTGTGTTATTAACACCAGAATCACTGAAAAAGCCCATTTGGAAGTTTCTCTTAATGACTTGGTCTCTACTGTGATGCTCGTTATAGGGCCATTTGCTTCAGCTACTGGCAGACATAGTGTTTCACTTAGCAGAAAGTACCTCTTACTGATGACTCTCACACATCAGACAGCTTTTCACAGAATCACATGGCAGGAATGTCTGGCTCTGTCTGAGGGAGTAGTTTCTGTCACAGTTTTTTAGAAAGAGTTACTATACTACAAACTTCAAATTATGAAATACATTAACAACCACTTACAAATAAAATGTAATACTATTTCTAAAGTTCAAATTCCTCATTTTCTTCAGGGTGCCCTCTCTTCCTGTGACCTCTGAAAATCTTCCAGGACTGCTCTGAAAGCCAAGGTCTTATAAAAAAATAATTGAGCTACATTTGCACATGAGTTTTTTTAAGGCAGTGCTTAACAGTTGGAAGCATAGAATGACTAGCCCAACCTGCCTGCAGTGAGCAGGGACATCTTTAACTAGATAAGGTTGCTCAGAGACCGAACAGTGGTGGTTTGACTTAGGGCACACCCTTCCTTTCGGCCACCTTCCTTCGCCTGCTATTCGCACCGCAGTAGTTTCAAGAGACATGGATCAGAAGAAGGCCTCACTTGTTACATAGTGTACACACACTCAAGAAAAACAGGACTCTCAAAAACACTTACCACACAAAAGTCAGTAGGACAATGTCCAACTAGAAAACACTGACCACAGTAGGATGCACAGAGTAGGCCTCATCTCTCCTCTGGATTTCAGACGTGTTTACCTACCTCTGTCTAACTTCTGCTGCTGTTAGCAGACAAACGTGGAGCTTGGTTTCTGGCCAGAAGCCACACGCTTTGTGTGGCTTCAGAAGAAAGGCCTGACCAAAGGCAGATACAGTAGCTGTCGCTTTGACACACTGACAAGCAGAACACACCTTACTTTCCTACTTCGCAGTATCAGGGAAAAACCACTCTTGAAGCACTGAAGTGCATAAAGTCTAATTTCCTGACTCTCCTAATAGATTGATACTGATAACCAAGATGCGGGAAGTTTCCAAAAATGTTCTTTTGAGGTATTCAGAAACTAATCTTTCTCCTCCTCCTTCCAACTCCCCATCTTTCCCTGACAGAAATATTATAGTAACTTGTAACTTGAACTTACACTGTTTATTTCTGTCTCCTTTAGTCACTGCATCCCAGGTCACATTTTTTTTCGCAAAGCTTGCAAGAATGTTTTATCTCAAATATTCCTACTGGTCTCACAAGTCTCTTTTTCTGCCTCCCTAAACCAAAATGAAGCTAAAGCAAAACATTTCCCTCAGCTCTGAAGAACAAAAAAAGAAGTTTCCCTGTCTTTTAGTAATAGTGATGTCATGTGCTACAGGGCTACTTTAAATCTAGCATCTCAAAATTACTGTAGAGAAAATGTGGTTAGAGCAAAGCCCATGGGGTCACACGTGGTGATCTCCACATGGTTTTGACATTTGGTTTTACACTTCCCCTACATGGAAAACCAGTTTGTTTGAGATAAACTCAGTACTGGCTTAGAACCTGGAGTAAGGCAGCAAGACCATTATCTAGTCTAGAGATAAGTTTCTTATGGACAAGGCACCTGGGCAGAAGCCAGATAAATTACCAACCAGAGAGCTGCTTGTCTCCCAGGCTCCAAAACGGGACTGGTACATTTGTCTGATGTTTCAAAGAGCAGCTCCTTGTTTTAAAAGATTACAAAGCAAAAGATGTTTGGGAGTTGTATGCACGTGATTATGAACTCCACAGCTAGAGAATAGGAAGGCAGATGTTGCTTTCTTCTCCCATTCTTCTGTGCCACCTTCTCTTTAGCCTTGCGGGGTTCAACACGTGATTGTACCAGGAAGATTTGTGACTAGCCTAGTAACCTCATTTTCGATGCCAGAAGAGTCGAGCACATTGACACAGCTATTTTCTCCTCTTCAAAAATAGATGATAGGCAGGATTGCATATTGGTTAATCCCCTGCAAGGCTGGGAAGGAAGGCAGCAGACAGAGCAAAGGTAACCACTCCCACAAGCACAGTTGGCTGTGGAAGACAATACCTGTGTTCCCACAAGAGGAGAGACCCCTGGCCCGTCGACTACACACTCACTTCAGTCCTAACTTCAAACATACCATAACAAAGAACCATCCCCTGTCGCAAATTTTCCAAATATCAATTCTGAACATTGACACTGGTTTTGATAAAGGTGTGTGGGATTGTTAATCAGTAAGCACTTTAGAGCTGAGAAGCACTATAACCAAGGGCGAGGTTCTGTTACAGAGATAGGTTTACTCTGTACCACTTTGCTTTATACACCCGAGGTCAAAGGATTTTTTTTTTTTTAAATATGAAACATGCACAAAGTGAGGAAGGGATAAAACTATTTACAAAAAACAACTTACCAGCCAGAGTACCCCAGCAAGCCACACTGTCCACAAACATCCACTTCAAAGGCATCACTTGAAATCATCAGTCTCTCCAACAAAAGCATACTGGCTCCGTAACCTATCAAACAATCCCGTTCCATCTCTCCAAGACGTAAACCACCATCACGCGATCGACCTTCAGTGGGTTGCCTTTGAAATAACAATTTGAAAAAATGCATTAAGTGTTCCAGAACTTACTTTCTACAACTGCAGGTATGCCTGTCTTCAAACTGCAGGCACACTACAGGATCAATGGACAACAGTGTTCTTTCTACAAACCGGAGCTGTTGGTCTCATAAAGGTGCTACTCAAGTTGAAGCATTTCATCTTTGGAACCATATCATATTGCTAGTGCAGGAACATAAGTGGCAACTGCAGCATCAGGCCACAGCTCTTCAGCTCACAGAATGTAGTTAAGTGAAACCGAAAAGAGACCAGACAGTATCCAAGACAATCTGGACAGAGGTTTAGTACTCTTTTTTGATGAGACATTCATTATAGTTTGTAGCTAACTAAATAAAACAATATTCAGCAGCTAATGAATAGATAATCAAGCTAATGTTTCAGCTGAACTACAGCTAAGACTGAATTCTTAAAATAAAACTACTTTTGATCTGGGAGAGAACACCAAAACAAAGTAGCTAACCGCTTTGACATTTATTACTGTTGACTTATGGCATGCCCCTCCTTTCAGCCAAACACTAAGCTGTTATTGGTTTATTACCAACCCATTATTTAAATCTTACTTTTTAAAAAAAACCAAATACATTTATCTAGTTTATTTTCTTCATGCCTGATGGTTAATAGACTAATTTTGTATTGTATAGGTTCCTCAACACAACTCAAACTCTCATTTTTTTGTCTGGAAAAAACTTCCTGTCCCCATGGTGCTAGAAGAAAATTTTAACAAAGCAATGTAAGTATGTGCCAAAGATTTTGAGGTAAAAAGTCAAGACACAATACAATATTTAACATTATGACTGATTAAACCAATTTCTTTTTGGGTGGACACAGCTAAAGCTTTTAAGCTCTTGTCATGCCACAATTTCATACAGTATCAGTTCTACTCTCGTGTAGTAGCATAAGGCTGTAGTGTATAAGTTGCAAATAGTAGGGTGAACTATGAAGCAAACCCAATCTTAAAATCCTGAAGCACTAACACATTGCATGCATTTTATTAAATATTTGCATCTTAGGATATTTCTTCTCTATCAGAAAAGAGAAGGAATTAAAAAAAATGCTACTGTCAATCATAAGACGCTTCAATGCTTGGTGTAACCCCATGATTATGTGCTGTTTCTGATATCTGCAGCAGCGTAATCCACCTAGAATATCCAATGACAGATCCGTCCCATAACTTCTGAAGTGTGTTTTGTTTATATTATTTCAAACAAAAAAAGTTCTGAAGCATACTAAAGATATTAAAAATAAGGTTTTGCCAACTTACTGCAACTCAAAAGATTTATAAAAGCATTCAACATCTAATACTCTTTTGTTACAAGCGTAAAATATATACCTAATTACTAGACCAAAACATCTTTGAAAGATGCAAGTTGTATTTGTTTTTAGGGGGAAGTAGTTCCCTTACTCTGACCACACTGGAACTTAAAACTAATCTGCTTGTAATTCAAATTGTTCTTTTCATTCACATAACCTTCTATTTTTCCCCACTGTTGGGAGAATGGACAGAAGTTGTTTACATCCTGATTAAACTCCCTTAGGGCCCCCTCCCCAGATGATGGCACCATCACTGTTCAGACACTGTTTTAAAGGACTAACCCTGCAGTGCATGCAGTTTCTCTTCTCAAGTCCCAAGAGGCAGATTTTAAAGGCAGTTGGGGCCTCTAGGCATTTGCAAAGACACCGACATTTGCTGCGGTGCTACAAGTGTCCCAGTTCCTTTCACCAACTGACTTTCGTAACACTAGTCAGTGCACAAGCCTGCTTTTAAAAGTTTCACCAGGTGCTGTTCCACAGGAGAAAATGATAAAATGGCTTTATAAATGTGGGCCCTAGTAAAGTCTCAATCCAGTTAAGGGAGGATAAAACTCTTGAAAAATGATGGGGTCTCAACTCCAGCCCTTTAGATGTTGATATGCTGAGAGTCTTCCAACAGATACAAGATGAAGATTTCTAAGGCAGGTGAAATCACATTTAAAATGACCTCATTGAAAAATAAAACAAATAAAATCCTCTCTCCCTAAAATGTAGTTTTCTAAAGTACCAAAAATTTCAATATTGAGAACGGGCCTTTGAAAAAAGTTTGTCTTATGCCACCTAAGTCTCTCAGAATTTTTTCTTCTGGTTCACATGAGTTTGAAAATTTATCACACCAAAGGCTGTTTAAAATGTTAAAACAGTATTTATAAAGCATTTGTGCTTCCCCTTTCCTGCTATACACACAGGTACACTGCAGCTGTTGCCCTGGGCAACTACTGCCATTCTTTATTCTAAATACAACATTCTGAAAACAAAGCAGAATCTTAAAAATAACATTGGGAATGTCACAAAAAAAGAGATATTTTTCATATTTAAAAAAAGAAAGTAAGTTCTTGAAATTCTCAAATGCTAAATAAAATGCAGTGACTCTGAATTAAATAAGGCCAGGTGGTCTTCATACTATTTAACTGCTGCATTTAAAAAAGCATAAAACAATTAACTTCAGTGGTTTTAAGCACATTAAGAATTTATTGGCACTAATTCGTCATTTTCTGGAAGAGCACTGCGTTCAGCTTTAAGACCCTGTTGCTTGTTGCGTTGGCCAGTGGGGGGGAAACAAGTCGAGGCCCATGAATAGGACTAGGCCTGGTAGGTCTCAGCAGACCTCCCTTGTGCCTGTTACACAAAACCAGTGGCTAAAGGGAAGCAGGAGCTGTCGGCTGAAACACTGATCTCCAAGAAGGGGAGTATTACCTAGAAAAACCCTGCCTGAAAGAGCAGGCTGTGCCGTACTCCCACAGCCCCAGAAAGGAGCCCTGACCAGCGTCATCACGTTCCTTGTGGCGTAACAGGAACTAGCATGTCTGGTAAGTTCACAAGACACGCTGGTGGCAGCTCTGACAACGTCCATCAAAACAACTATGCTCGCAGAAAGCATGTACTGATCTCTTGTAAGGAAAACTAAAAGATTTAGCAGGACTGGGTATCTAGGCAACACCATATACAGAACTATGTTTTAAATTAATTGTCAACCACTCATGGCAAAATAAATTAAGGACTGCATTTCATTTAACAAATACCAGTTCAGCATCCCGGTGGTTTTTGACTGTGCTGACAAAGAGTGCTGCTTTGTAATTCTACAAAGTCCTGTTTTAATCACAGTAATATCTAGAATCTCTGATGTTCAGGAAACTCAAGCCTTCTGTCTTGCTTCAGATGGAAATATAGTTTTGTTTTGTCAGTTAAGATATATTTGATACATAAAATATGCATTTCAAGACAATAAGAGCTAAATTCCACGTTGGAAGCTGTTATGGAATTACTTTTAAAAGCAAAAAACAATGTTGGAGGCAATCTACTCTCCATGAAGTGCAATGGATGATAAAACAATAGTTGAGTATGAAAGCTGGCAAAGCAGACCCTTTCAGCAGAAGCAATGGCAATAACAAAAGTTTAATTAGTTGAGGAGAAAAAAGAAAATTCCTAAAAGACTAATCAAGAGGCAGTATAAACTGAACATCCACTAGCTTTCCTGAAAGTCGAATAAAGAGCCCTAGCCACGTAGCATGATGCTACTGACTGAACAAAGAATTCAAAGAAAGTAAGAGGTGAAGGAAATCACATCACCTTCATCTTCACATGTAAATATTACCTTGACTTGAGATTTAGGTTTCCTTTAAATTCAGTATCTCTAAACAGCTGAGAAGTTGAGGAGACAATACAAAAATCGGTCAAGGGATTTGGGTAAGCTAGGAGCTCCAGTAAACCAACTGTGTGCACTGTTAGCTAAGACAGCGAGTTTTCATTTTCACGTGGAACACTAATACTGTGACTAACATGCTGAAGAACAGAAAACGGAGCAGACAGCCCATTATTTGGGAATATCACTTAGGTTCATATAGGGAAGCAGCTGTGGTAGGAAATAATGGTTATGCTACACTTGTTCTTCTTAATGTGGTTGGCAAAAAAGTTCAGCCAAGTGTTACAAAAACTTCTTGCGATCTCTCTCCCAGTTCAGCTGCTGATATTCACTTCCATGGAAAGTGTGAGAAAACTGCAGTTTGTTCTAGAGACAGCATGAGGTTAGAAAGCCAAAATGCAATGAAAATCAGAAGAGAAAGATACTGTTGTATCAGGTAGAGCAGAGACCTGGCCCTCCACTGTCTGCCAGCACATGGACAGGCAGTAGTTGTAGGTATTAAGAGGACAAACTTGGTAGCTTGTGGTGCAGTCGGGCAAGGCAAGAGAAGTGGGTCAGCACATCACAAGAGGTACAAAAATAAATTAAGAATTAAAGAATATGAGTCACAGTTGTTACAGGGAAGAGTAAGGGCACGAAAGACATGACTTTGTGACTGCATCTCAAAAATAGTACTGAAGGGACTTTTCAAACGAAGCAAGTGACATATAAATGACATAAATGATATGGCAAAAGACATATGGAATAATCTTTGCTAAAATATTCAAGACTAGCTGGGAATTAACTTTCTAGCAAGATTTAGCAAATAAATCTACTGTGATCGAGAGATGTGAACTAAATGATCCTCTAGAAGCCTCCTCAGAGCAAAGCCTGTGCCACTGAACTGTTTCTTGTGAGCCAGGAATATCAACAATTTAACATGTGAGTGCAAGCAGCCATAGAGCTTGGCTTTAAGGAGAAAAAGTAAGTAACATCAGTGAAAGCAGGGTGCTTCAAATTCCCCAAAGGTCCAGATAATATAAGCCCACCTCCAGGGACTTATAGTACCTATTACTCAGAGTAGATCTACTTGATTTCAAAATCTGACACCAGAAGACACCGACATGGTAATTAACCTTTTTGTTGTAGAGAAAACTGAGTTCAGGCTTAGTGCGGCAATCACAGCTGCAAAGAAACTGAGTATGTATCTTCAACCAGGCAATTAAAAATGGAAATTTACTCTTGGCATCTCTGTAACTTTTGCAATTTATTAGTGCGAAAGTGCTATTCTCCTGGACAGTGCTAAATAGTAACTGTGGACAACATATATACAACCCTAAATTCAGTTTTAGAGTTGAATGGAAGAGCCTGTAAGGCAAAGTGCAGTGTATCAGGATGCAAAGAACAAAAAAAATGCTCCTAAAATACCTACAATATGGGCAATCTGAGAGGAAAGGGCCACACTGTGCACTGTGCAGATGGTATTTTTACCAACTGCTAAGAAGCCTAAAAAGAAAGTCAGTTTTGGACCAAAAAGAGTACAACTGGACATTCAGAACAACCTCCTGCCACAGTCTACTGTGAGAGCTTTTAGCCTGTAACAGTGTATTGACAGGTAATAGCATTTTTTTTTAAAAAAAAAAAAAAGTAAGCAAACTTTGTTTTACATTCATCAGTCAACTGGGCACACTTCCAAATGTAGACAAGAATTTTGTGCTTAGGCTGTAACAATACCTGGTGAGCACTGCTCTGGGTCCTCGAGCTCTTGCATGCATTTTATCCAACACCATGTGCTTTAGTTTCTGGTAATACACAGGGCCAAAATAGATATAAGCTTCCAAAGGTTCCCTGAAGGAATAAAAACCAAACCAGAATCAATATTCACAGTTAGCACAGACTTATGTTAAGAGACACAAGAGTGTTGTGTACAGGAGGAATTTGAAAAAATTTGGGAATCATGAGTTCTAGAAAAACGTCTTTGTGCTTTCAGGGCAATCAGTCTGGAAACCCCACAGGGAACCCTTCTGACCACACTTCCAGCACCACACACTGCAGCATCCACCCCAGTGAGGAAGAAGCTCTCGAACTCTGGCCCCGCAGACATGCTGCTAGAGCTAAGCCCACATTAAGTCCTTCCTCTGCCTGTGCAGGAGTGTTTCAACAGTGTCATCAGTGGCCGACACAAGACTAAACTTGCCAGACCACTTCGAAGCACAACCCAAGACCCAGCTGGGTGAAAGCCCTCCATGAGCAGATGTGCATCAGCACGGCTGTGCTGGCATAGAATCATAAAGGTTGGAAAAGACCTCTAAGATCATCAAGTCCAACCGTCAACCCAATGCTACCATGACCACTGCTTTGCAGCTGTACCCGTAGGACAAGCACCACTGCCCTGGCTGGCACTGGGGGCTCAGATGAGCTGGGTAAAAGGGCTCTTGAGAACTGTATTCAGGCACTTGCATCAGCTTGGGAACATCTGTAAGCAGGACAGAGGGCATTGCTCCATTCTACAAGCTGGATTCCTGCGTTTAAAACACTGCCAACTGTAAGAACAGCACAAGGGCCTCAAGATCAGAAAGCAATAGTTGAAATCACTCAGTCATTTCCCAGCTACCACCTTCAGAACTAAGAACAACCACATTTAAGACAAACTCAGCACCACCACTGACTTATTTTTAAAAAAATAGATGTGCAATGTAAAATCATGCAGAAGAAAACAGTACTGCACCTCCCATTCAGAGTCATTACTGACACGATTCAGGGTTATTCTAAAAGCTGCCTATTGAGGAAAATACTAAAACTTAACTAGACATTTGGAATTCGCAAATTTCCACATTGTTATGAAATCTGCCTTCCAACTTCATAACAAATAGATTAAGCATGTGAAATTTGCTTGGAAGAATATCAGTATCATAAAGTCTCTAAAAAGGGTACTACAAAGCTCAAGTTTGGGGACGTGAGATTTGTAGAGCCAGAGGATTTCACTCTCCCTAGAAAACAAAATTAGTCAGACTTCTTAAAAGTTATCATGATGTATCAGCAGAAGGTGTTTCAAACACCAGGATGCTTGATACACAATTTATGAAATATGGAGTGGGTAAGGAAAACAAAATCATCTCTCTGAAACAGAAAAAGAAACAACATATGGAATAAGTTGGTAGGAAAAACAATTAAAATACAAAAGTATTGGAAAAAAAACAACTTACAAAAGAGACCTAAACTTGTTCCTTGAGAAGAAAGGACTGGGAGGATAATGAAAATAGCAGGAAGGTAGGATTAAGATACATTTTGGAAGGCCAGGCATGTGAAGCCATATGGCCTTTTCCTGTTCCTAAACTATCTTACGTTCTTTGAACTCTGCGTCTCAGAAGCCAGTCCGATCAACACAGCAGGAAGTTTGCAGATTAGAGTATTATGCCAGACTGAATCATTGTGTAATCAAAAGAAAAAAAAAAAGAAAAAAAAAAGAGCACACACAAAATATTCCCAAGGAACAGACACCTGCCTCCAAATCCATATTTTACAGTCCTATTACAGTCAATATGAAAATGCTTATCTGATTCCAGGCACATGTAAGATTTTCTGCCAACAGAAAGCTGAAATTTCTTACCATCTCTTAGAAAGAAAACCTTGATTTTACCTTTTTTGTCACGCAGTAGAAATTGGTAAATTTTCATACGCGCTACAAAGGCCATTCACATTACAGCCACACAAATACTAGTAATTCTTAAAACATGGAACTCCCAAAATGCTTCTAAGAAACAACTGTTCTTTACTCCCTCTGGCTCCACCTCACAGAGCAGTCAGCAAGTAAGAGACAGTTCTTAAGCTCTGAGACACAAGAAGACTTTTCAGATGTGTCTCAATAGGATTTCCCCACTCCAATGAAACACCTAAATCTATACAGCAGATTCTTACCCAGTGATACCAGATGTTACGTAGTCCTTCCCTAGGTAGTTATAACCATGGCGAATTAGATCTTCACACACATCCTTAACTTTACTGCCTCCAAAAGCTGTTCCATAGTGAAATCTGCCATCGAGGACCCCAGCTTTTCCAGCCAGGAGTTCAATTAACTTTCCTACCTGTGCAAAGAAAAGCAGAGTTAACAGCCTGCTTACTAGTACAGGCATATTGCTGGATTGGTCACAGTGTACATCAGCCAGGCAAAGTGTTCGAGAGGGCAGCCTGGGTTATGGCGTGCAATGAGAGGAGTGGAAGAATCTCAAGAAAACAAAGTAATCCTGTGTGAAGGGGAGAAAACAACACTCATTGCAGGGTCTGGGAACACCTTTAAGGTTCAGAGCCAGGCAACTCCATTTTTTCCAGTTGTCTGGAAAATGAGCAGGATCCAGCACGGCCCTCTGCTCTAGGAAACAGCCTCAGAGATCGACACGCTACAGTGCCGCAGGGGGAACAGAAGGGAAGAAGCTAACAAAGAAAGAAAGATCAGAGGCTGTGCGAAGTTATCAGTGGAGGACTCACAGAAAGGCCGGGCTCTGCGGTATTTCGTGTGACCCTGCAGCACAGGTGCAAGGCTCGCACCAGTTCCAGAGAGGCATGTGCAATGCAAGTAGTTATACAGGTGTGGAAAGTGACACTCCTCTCCAACCTTCACCTCACAGTCTGCGCCAGCCGACTTAGCGGGTGTAGGCAACAGAGAAAGAAGGCGGAGAATAAGAATTTTTAGACAGAAAGCGTGCAAGTGAGGTATTCAGTTGTTCTCCTATTAGCCTGATACAGAACAAAATGAGAATGATGCGCAAAGAGCCCACATTCCTATCCCTTTTACAGCAGGATGTTTCAAAACATGCAAAACACAGGGCTGAACACTTATAGGAGAGCAAGCGCGTGGCTTGATGACTACAGAATATTCTCAGTGAAACCGTGTTTCAAACTCTTTCTTTTGTTTCTTACGGCTAATCCACTTCACTTTCGCTATCGGGGGACTCTGTCTCTTTAATCGTAACCACAGCCACTAACCGTCATACGCGATGGGAAGCCATGAGGGTTCATTATGATATCTGGACAGATTCCTGTATCGCAAAATGGCATGTCTTCCTGAGGAACAATCAGTCCACACACCCCTGCAGAAGAGAAAACATTTCAATTCACCAACAGCAAACCACCAGCAGGGCTGACGCTCATCACCAGATTTTCTTTAGTGTTTTCCTCCTCCACTCTTTCTCATGGATCACTTCTTACCCAGATTCATTACCATGACCAGCGCTCACAACCTGCAGGCTAGAAGAGAGCCCTTGTGACAGGACTGGCAAAATTAGCATACCCTTACATAATGTTCCCAGTGATTTGTGAGTTAGCAAATTAGGGAAGAAAGTTTTAGATACAGTTTTCAGAGGCAACCAGAAACTTCTGACCAGTCAGACTGGAATATCTCATGGGAGACCTAGTTTTTAAAGTCGATGCTATAATTTTGTGTAAAAAAACAATAAAAATTAGGCCTCTTACAGTATCTCTTTAGACATTTATTATCGATTTGAAATTTGTTTATCATATATATCTTTGCTAAATACTGTGAATAAAACCAAACCAAACCAGGGCTTTCACAGAGACTGAGAGGAGATAAGTAGGGGAAAGTAAAGTAAAATTAAAAAAGAAAAAGATTTTTTCAGGTAGCATTCATTTGCTGAGCAAAGACTGCTTTCGACGAATTACAAAGTACAATCCACTCCTTGGACTGCTTGTATTTTGTCAGTCCAAACACAAACTGTACCTTTAAAAGTTTTTTCAGCCTCCATCAGTATTGGATTAAAAACAAGCACACTCCCCCAAACTCTAAAACTATTTGGGCAAGATTAAACAGAAACCTAAAAACTCATTTGAAATAGACTATCACACATCCCAAAATTTCCCTTCCAACCCTTACAACTGTTTCCACAGTGAATTTGGCAGATCAAAACACTGCAGCTAGAAATAACCAAAAGATCTAACATTCAAATTCAGGTGCTAAAACGCAGCTGCTTAAGCCCATGCTCCTTTGAACCAAAGCTACTGTTTCAGTTGGACAATTTCTTCCAGAAGCCCTTAGAGCTGAAAAAGTCTGCAAGCTATTTGAGATCAGTCTGCTGCAACTGCCAGAGCGTGCTTTGGGAGCAGTCCTGAGGTGGAGGGGGCTTCTGGAAGACTGAGGGTGCTGGTTACATCCCTAAAAAGGCATCTCCCGAGCAGCCAGTTCACAGGGGGATATTGGCGTCTGCTCAGGAGGGAGCTCCTCATCCGCTGTCCAAGCAAGACAGCGATAGGTGTACGGGACAGTAGTTAATGCAATGAGAATGGTAAGTGTGGGGGAAGGGAGCAGGAATAAAAAAGGATTGGAACGTCTGGGGCAAGGGGTGTGTGCGTGTGTTGTATTTAGTTTTTAAACCTACTGAAACTAGTTTTCATTGTTCTATTATGATAAATCAATAACATCCTTCTACTCCTCAAAGCCAGGCAGTGATCGTTTGCTGAAAATGAAATAAAAGACAACCCGCTATCTCTTGTGCGCACAGCTTTTTTATCCTAAACTTGTATTCATAAATACTTTGTTACAGACGTGTTACGGCCCGTACTTTTTGCCTTATTCGCATTTACTGCTAAGAAAGCATTAGGCTGCATCTGGACATCACAGCACCTGTAAGCCAAAAATTAAATCTTAGCTAACTTAAAATTACTTTAGGCTCTGAAAACCTTTTATATGCCAAGCTGGTTCCCATAGCAGACAGCCACTGTGTTGTTTGTTTTGTGTGAAAGTGAATGATAAAAGATCCATGAAATCGACACAGAAAGGCAGAACAGCAGAAAGAACTGAGGGCTCTCCATCATAGCGGCTTCTACCCTCCGCTGACTTGTATAACAATGGGACCTACACACCCAACTGCAGATCTAACACAGCTGTGCATTTCATTAGATGAAGAGCACTAGTGACACAAGTAAATAATTAACTTATTCTGGTCCGCTGACTGTGGTTATGAGACCAGTCATAGCTGACAGATTTTAATACAAGTTAACACAAAGGCAGCATAATGAGCTTAGAAGTTAAAAACAAAATATTTAGACAGAATCCAGCAATGTGAAGCTCACTAGGCCATTTATAAAGTTCGTCTTTTACAGAAGGGAAAGAAAAAAAAAGAGAAAGCTATAAACCCTCAGTTCTAAGTTTCTTTTTTAAGAAGCTTCTTTTTTTAAGAAGTCAGTGAGTTTGTAACAGATCTATAGCATGTCCATGTTTTAGAGAACAGTACAGAGAGAAGCTTTTTCCCCTATTCCATTTTACAAAAGTTCATTCTTTCTCACAAAAAACTTTAAAAAAGTTGAAAGATACCTTTCCTACACACAACACTACTTCTAAAAGCAAGCAACTGCAATTCATTTCAAAACGTAAACCTGATTTTATACTGAAATCACTTGCCTTTGCAAGCTCTTTAAGAGCCTGATGCTTGCAGGCCTGCGTTTGGTCTCTTTTTCATGCCCAGCTGCTGATTGCAGCAGGGCAGCGAAAGGCAAGCCAAGCAGTTCTGCTTTGTCCAGCAAAGCAGAAAAAAGTGATCAAGTGAATTAATCCATGTGAGTGGAATTATCACTTGTGACTAATAAAACCAGTAAATGGCTAATAAACCAGTAAAGGAGAAAAAAGGCTGGATTTAAGAGAACCTCGAGTTCCAAATGCTGCTTTGCACTTCACAACTGAGTGGCCCAACTATTCCCCATACAATATTCATAAACAGGACACACTCAGACTGGTAGGTAACTTTGCTCTGCGGCACTTATAAGTTGTAACATTTCCTAACTGTTACTCATTTAGACATCGCATGAAAATTGACCCCCAGCATTCATACAAGATGTACGCAATAATTTGGTTTCATTCACTTCTCTTTCTCTCACAGTTTTCATATGCTGCATTTGAAACTTAGCAATACAATTTCAGACGAAATGCTGTGCTGTGATGGGTCTAAATCTGCTCTCACCTCTATACTCTGGGGTTCCCATCTAGAACCATAATCAAAAATCAACAACCAGAAAAGGCTGCAGAGAGAATGAAAACCAAAATGTTTCTTTAATATGGACTAACAAGTCTGAGCAAGAAAGCATCCAGCAGCTTGCTACATCTCATTTCAATTGACGAACAAATTCTAGAAAAAAACCCCAAAACTTTGTACATCAATTTTATAACGTCGCCTTAAAGGGAAAATCATTGAAAATGCTAATAAATTCTTTCACGATATCCCTCAAAAAGGAGGAAAAAAAGAAGTGGATTAATAAGCATGGCAGTTTACTGCAACGATAACAGTTCAAATTAGAAAAAACTTAAATCAGACATCTAGAGCGGTTTAACATGCAAGTATAAACCAGCCATTGGCAGTGTTTTTCAATGCTATTGTATGGCAGCCAGGAAATGAAAGCCCCTCTGACTATGCACGATGGCCCCATCCTCACACACAGCGATCTGCATCCAGCCCCGGCGCATCTCAACGCCCGCGGACCTCCACTAGGCCCCGACGAAGCATGAAGATCTCCTCCTCGCCCTCATACTTTTGTCCTGTAAGAAGTTGTTGGGTTTGGTTTTTTTCCTAACCAGGGGAAATTCCGCTTTCCAGAATTGTTATCTTTTATGCGGCTGTCGCTACAGTTTGCTGACAAACGCGAACATACGCTGACTTGTAAAACAGCAGTTTGGCAGGGAGGGGGAAGGGGAACGGCAGGGAAGGGGCAGGGGCAAAACACAACAGTATGGGAAAGTTTTTCGCCAGGCTGGTACGATGCTTTCCACACACACACATGCCAAATGGGAAAAAAAAAAAAAAAAAGAAAAAAGAAATCATCAAATAAGTCAAAACAACCTAATATAGAAAACTAATTACTACCAGCAGGAGGGACATTAGAAAGCAAAGGAGACCAAGTGAATAGAAGCAGCAGTAATACCAGCTTCTATCAGCAAGATAAAACGAAGCGCATTACTAAATGTGCTTGTTTACTTATTCTAATGATATGGTGGTAAAAGAGCTAAAACTAACTTGATAGGCATCTATGTGAGATTTACCAGTTCTGCCCGAATTTGGAAATTCTCCTGAGAAGTAAGACTATGTCATGTAATTAAGTTGTAGTTATAACACAGTGCCATATATGGCGGACAAGCGACAAAGAGATTTGCAAAAATTAATAAGGTTAAACAAAAATCGAACATCGGCTGCAAAACTCTCTTATTACATGCTGCATTGGCTAACTAAGCATAAAACAAGTCCAGAAGAAAAGAAGTGCTGCATCACATAAGCTTTGTTCAATACTGAATCATTCACTGATCTATCATATCACTTGCTACATCCCATTTGACATAAGAGGTAAAGAACAGAATTAAAATTAACAGATAAATAATGCATAAGTAAACTTGATTAGTTTTCTTATTAAAAACATCACTCTAAATGAGAGGAGGTGCTAGAAGACAATACAGTTTGTACACTGCTTTCCCATGAGCTGCTGAATGGTCTGATGTGATAAATTTGCATAGTCTGAAGCACACAAAGAGCTGATTAATTGAAACCCTTACAATGCTTCTGGAAGCAGCTATTGTAAAACAATAACCATAGGAACTTTACAAAATACACATGGCTGAATGAGTCAAGAGCTTAATAAAATGTGTGTTCAGGATACACTATTTGGAAACAGAATTAGAGATTTTTATTCTGTGCCATAAAATGGTAAAACACCCTAATTTCAGAGCTTCAGTTGAGGATTTACTGAAAAGGTCAGAAGGTTACCTGTTTGCTGCTTGAGATAAAAAAATGCTGCAATTTTCTTCTTAAGATGGCAAGCTAAGCAGTGGTTTTGTTAAAAATAAATAGAAAAAACAGTATGAGATATTTTAATGGAATTCCTACATCTCATTTTCTCATATTCAGCTTCTGAAGATAAAAACAAGGTAAGAAATTCTGGCCTTCCCTGATGCCTAATAACTACTAATCGTCCCACATTCCTGCAGTCGATAACAGCAAATTCTTTTTTAATGCCACTTCAACCATTTAATTTCTATAAACCCACTGATGTTTTATTAGAGATAAAGTACTAAGTCTGACTTGTAACATGTGGGAAAATGACACAAGCAGCCATTTAAAACTAACATCTTGCTTTACGTGTTCTGCTTAAACACCCCGTACAAGTGCCCATTAAAGGAGAAAGACGTTCCCAGCTATGAAGTTAGGCAAGCAGAAGGCACATGCTCAAACTAGCAAAAATTTTAAAAAGTACAGAAGGTCAGACTTTGGTAGGTAAGTGGTATTGCTGTGAATGGATTGTTTCGACACTAAAAAACGTGGTTCATTTAGGAAAACAAAGACCATCTTTCATGAATTTAAACTCGCTTCCTTGTCTTTAGAGTTGTTTAAGTGCAGATACTTCAGGTGGTATTGTCATGAAGTTTACGTAGTTGACAATGCTGTGAATGGATTGTTTTGACACTAAAAAACGTGGTTCATTTAGGAAAACAAAGACCATCTTTCATGAATTTAAACTCGCTTCCTTGTCTTTAGAGTTGTTTAAGTGCAGATACTTCAGGAAGGTTTAATCCTTTATCTTAGATCTTCAGCTATTAAAAAGCTTCTGTTTGCCAGTTCAAACAATCTCTTGCTTAAATACAGTTTTTCCATTCCTCAGGAATACTGTTCAGTATTGCTTAGTTCTGTGATCTACAGGACCTTTGTTGGAGGTGTTAATCCTTTTTCACATGAGAGACTGAGAAATGTTCTTTCAGAGAAGTGATATATTGCTTTTTTCACATCAAAGGAGTCCAACTTTTTCCTCATTGTGACTTGTAGCAAAGCAAGAGGAAATCTGGAAATATAATAATTTAGTTTGTATGGAACTCAGATGAAGCTTCTTTTGCTTAACAATCCTTTAGCCTTCTGTGCTTTGAACAGTGAATTTGCTTGAAGAATGCAAGATTAAAAAACCAAAATAATTAACCAATAAAGTTTCTTTATCCTTCTGGAAAATATACAATGCAATACAGTTAAAATGAACTCCTACAGCTCAGGATAAACTCTCCCTAGTAGGTAGATGTTTATTTGTAAATAGCAGAAGTTTAAGGGCTTTATAGACTAAAGGAGTAGTCCCAGTCCCAAAGATCTTCCTGCAATGTCCAGTTTGAAAATGAATATTGAAACAGAGCAAAATATTTGCATTTCAGAACACAACACGATGGCCGTCTTCCTCTTTTTCTTTTTCTTTTCCTTTTCCTTTTT
>NW_009712203.1:0-2920 GCF_000703405.1 Apaloderma vittatum
CATTCACGAAGCCCAGCCATGATGATGATGGTGCTGTATGAAAGTGTTGAATGAGGTTTAAGATGACTTGTCTGCCAGTGCTGCAAGCTAATCTATATGAAATCTGCAAGCTTCTACCAGAGAGATCAGTTTATAAGATTAAAGGCATCAGAAAATGTGGTAGTGCAGGAGAGTAGTTGTAGATAGTAAAATGAACTAGTTGCAGACTGAAGAGATTGTGTTACAAAATTGGGGAATATCTCAAAGCTGATTGTTACATAAAAATTTAATTGGTTCCTGCTAAGCCTGTATATGGCTGAAGAAGATTTCAATGTTGTTCTGATGAGAGCAGTCATCAGTGTTAAGGCATATTTATTGCAGCAGTGTAATTAGTGTCATATTGCCAAAGTAATTTTCCTTCAGGGATCCTGAATGAGAGGTTACGTAAGTACAAGTTATATCCAGTATTCTGTGCTTGAATGAAACAGAGAGCTTTCTTTAACCTTAATAACAGAATACAAGTTGGGAATATTTTCACTGTTTGAAAAGTTCAGCCAATAACTTCCATTGTTCCACAACTGAAATAATGTTTCATTCCACTTCTGTGCAGCTTCGAGATACAAAAACTCTCCTACCAATGCCAGGTGTGATTGTGGGTGACGTAGGAAAGAAACTTGGGCAGAATGGATTGGATAATGGGTAAGTCAATGCCTTTGAAGGAGGAAGCATTCTAGTTTACGTCACACTGTAATGGTACAAGTATCTTCCTGAGACAGTTGTCTGTACTTCCAAGGTATTTGCTAGTCGTTTTAATTTTTTGGTAATTCTGAAAAATACTCAGATTGAAAAATCTTAAATTTCAGTGTTTTCTGTGTGAATGACCATAGTCTTTCTGCTTTTCTCACTTTTTAGAATATGAAGTGCCGCTGAAACTCTCTGAATATCCCCAAGCATTCTCGCAGTCGTAATTTTTGCAGCGATAATAATGAAAAAAAATTTAAAAATCCAGTATATAAGAATTATAATGTAAACCCCTGAGTTAGTTACATAGCTCTACATGAAGACAGAGACCTAAAATAGCAAGGGGTGGGGGAGTCACTTTATGTTTCAAATGTGCCTCTTTCTGTTGATTCAGGTAGTTACAGGTACAGGCATTATCCCTCATAACATGCCATTGCAGTAAAGAAAGTACAGGCATCCTCATCCTCAGGTATCCTGCTTTCAAATGTCATGGTTTTGACTGGCTTCCCGGTAGGTCGTAGGTCTTCTCTAGTTTGTTGTCTGTACCAGCCTTCCCCTGATGTCCCACATAGCCTGTAGTTGCAAAAATAGCACCGACTTTTATGCCGGTGTTTATAGAGCTCATTCTCATTGATACTCTGTTGCCTGAAGTCGCAGCTGAAATAAAGAAAACGTGTAGAAAATTAAGTTATATAGAGCAAAAAAAGTGAAAAAAGGCCTGGAAAAGAAGTGATTTGGGTTTTGTTGGGCGTTTTTGCCTGCATCTGCATTACAAGGTAGTAGCCACAAGATGGCACAGGAACATGGGTTTTCGTAATCTGAAGGTAAATTCAGTTTTGCATTTCTGTGGAAATGTCCAAATCTTGCTGTTTGTTGTGATTTGCAGCATAGTTTCATGCACAACACAAGGAAGGAGAAGTGTGTGCTTGTCACGTAACGTCAAAATGCACATAATTTTAAAATCCATCTGTCCTTTGGTCTACTGAGAAAAAATACAGCATTTCTTAAAATATTGGTAATAATTGAATAATATGAAATTATAATCCACGTAATATACTGTAAATACGAAATAGCAGGGATTTCGTATCTTAATGTCAAATGGAATCTCTTATCTTGGTTGTGACATCACATATCATTTAAAGCAGCCATAGGGCATTCTACTATTTCTGTTTACTTTGCGTATGCTGCTTAAAAAAAATATTATTATTTTCTGCTAACAGCAGTGCCTGAGGAGCCCCAGTCATGGACATAGATCTCTTTGTGATGGATTAAGACAGTCCCTGCACTAGAAAGGTTAATTTAAGGCAGCACCTGCAGATCAACGCAGAGGCACGAGAGATCCTGAGGTTACCAACAGAGACTCTTCCTGCAGATGAAAATTGTAGGAACCTGATCTGCCTCAGCTGTTTGAAGGGGTCTGTGGCTAAATGCCAACACTGTTTACAGGAATTAGAGAACTAGTTTTCTCTTTGCAACCTTCCTGCTTGTACTGAGCTGCCAAAAATGTCAGGATTTGTGCACGTTGCTTCTCAGAGGTACACAGAGGCCTGGATGGGGACTGGAGAGGTTGTAGCTTCACAGCTCTGTGTTTGTTCGCAGGGACAACAAGCTGTGCTACTCTAGAGAATGGTTGGTTGCATGATTTGCGAAGTGCCAAGATTCACGGGGACACATTTCACCACACACTGCCCTGTCAGGATGTTCTCCTAAGCAGTTTAGTAATCTTATGTCCTAGCTTATCCTTGCAGAAGCACAGCCTACGCTATAGAAGTCGGTTGTATGTGATGATGAGAAAACATTCCATTATGCTGTGACTGCAAGTGTTAGTCTCTGCTGCATGCTTTACCAGTTTTTTGACTGTATGTGTGAAGTCTGGGTCAGCTACCACAGACGCTAAATCAGGTACGTTTCCATGTAGTTAAACTCAGGATAAATGGTGAGTGAAGATCAGAGTCTGGCATCTCTGACAGGTTCCTGCACTTTGAGAACTTTATGCTACTGATTTTCAATATGGGTACAGAGAGCTGAGCTCTTGAGCACTTATGTAGGACAGGGGGAAGAAATTCCAGAGCTTCCTTGAAAAATGCCATTGATCTGTGCTATGTAAGAGAACAGAATAGGTGTTTGCAGTCGTCCCTTCTGGCTTTGGAAAAAGATTAATCTCTTGGGTCGTTCAGCTGCAGGCAGGGTTCCTGCGTGT
>NW_009712203.1:2951-9788 GCF_000703405.1 Apaloderma vittatum
ATATTTTCAGTAACTGAAAGAGTTTCAGAAATGATGTGGGAATTTTTGCAGTGTAAATCTAATAGACTAGCCTGCTTTTTTTAAGTTTGTTTTTCCAAACAAGTCTCAGCTTCATAACTGGAATGTCCAAAATTCACAGGTGTTTTTCAGGTCTTTGTAGCTTCAGCTACCGCAACAAAAAAAAAGACAAAATCACTTTAAAATATTTTAAAATCATTTTATTTCTCTATATAATTTACAACAATTTGTGTAATCAATACATAGAGGGTCAAAAATAGAACTCCATTTTTGCTTATGGACTGGTTTGGGCTTTTGTTATCAAAAACTAAATCAGACTGCCAGCAGGGGATGCGAGTGCATCATTCTTTATTTTTGTAATATAAAAATGCCCACCTGTTGCTAGTGCCCTGACAGTTTTTCACAAGTGCTGTTGACTGCGGTCTGAAATTGAGGTTAGCTGCATTAAAAAACCAACACTGAGCAGTTGAGGCTTTTCGATAAAGTGAATGTCAAGCATAAGAGGAAGGACATAAAGCAGGAGCTTGGGTAAGTGCTGATGTGCATTTCTGATTCTTCCCTTTCGTTTTTTTTTGTTGTTTGGGTTTTTTTTGGTCTGCCCTGGCTAACATAACATTACCAAAATTACCCAGTACTGCAGTGCACGTCAGTAAATGATTGCCACTGAATTGGTGGCGAACCAATTTCGTGTCCAGTTGTAACTAGCAGCAAATTGCTGCTTTCCCCATTCCAGAAATAGAAATGATTTCCAACAGAATCTGCATGGAGAAGAGTTTGAAAATCAGTTATGATTGTGTTTCTGAAGTGATATTTAACATGTCTGGCTTTGTAAAACGTGCTCTGAGCTCATTCAGCTGTATCCACTGATGACGTGTGTATGGTTTGTTGAGCAGACAAAACCTACGATAAGGGAAGAACTACTGAAATGAAACTATCAAAAACACAGCAAACCACTGACAGGCAGAAAGCTATTAATTTTAACATATTTGTTCGTAGGGGAGAATAGGATCTTTCTGGGGAAAGAATTGTTAGCTGTATCTAATTAAAACTATCAAGGTTTTTTTTATTAGCTGTTTAACAGCCTTTCATGTACGATTAAAATGTGATCAATCTCTCCACACATACAACATGGGAAGACATTCAGCATATTCTCTGGCAATGACTGAGACCAGATTCAGCTTTCTGGATACTGAAAATGAAACAAAACCTGCAAGAGGAAGTGGATAAAGGGGACTGATAGGGCAGAAAAGCAAAAATTCCTCCTGGAGAAAGATACTAGCTTCTGAAAGCCTTGCAACAACTCCTTTACATTACACAACCTCCAAGCCTTTACAGATGACTTCTAGATCATAGAATCATAGGATGCGTTCGGTTGGAAGGATCCTCTAAAGGTCATCTAGTCCAACCCCCCTGCAGTGAGCAGGGACATCTTTAACTAGATCAGGTTGTTCAGAGTCCTGTCAAGCCTCACCTTCAATGTCAATTCTTGGGTTTTTTTCTTTGTTACTGTGCCAGTATCAGTGCCAATAATGCATGAAGATTCTGCTATTGCTAATTAAGGGTAGATCAAATGAAAGTCTAGTCTTTTAAAAGGTTTTTGTCTCCTAGTATTTATCGTCTTAACTGTTATTTAGCTTTTGCAGTGGTTGCAGTTATTTTACTATGAAGATAGGAGCTGTAATACTTGGTTGAAGCCTAAATAATCTTTGGAGCTTCATCTTATAATCTGAAGCAGTAGTTCGGTGAAGATAATTTCCATGCTCGGCTTCTTTGGTTGTTTTGCTTCTACTCCCACACTGTCTTTTACTTTGTGCTGGGACAAACATTTATATAGCTGTGTTGGGGACTCAGCTGGGGAACTGGAACTGCCTGAAAACTAAGCCAAAAAAAAAAAAATTTGGCTGTCTTCAACCAGATCATTTGTCATGTCTGGTTCACTGCAAGGCCACAGAAGAGGCTGTTCCAATACAGGGATGTGGATAAGAAAGCAAGTGTAGAAATTAGTCCTGCTTCTTAAATAAACAAGCTTATACTTATTTATTATTTTTATTGTGTTGCAGTCTCTGACCAGAGTCACAAAGAATTGCAATAGTCATGAAGTAGCTATGAAATTAAATGTTGAAAATGCCTGTACCTGTACTTACATTATGTGAATACAATACCATGAATGCCTCAATCCTTGTCAAAGGTGCATTTTAACAGTTAAATATTTTGCAAGACACATTTTGCATATTTGCAATTTAAGCCGAAACAGTGATTTCTGCACTGGAATTGTTTATATTTCCCTGTTGTGGACTCTCCGCTTAGTTTCTAAAGTCAAGGTTAGACACTGTATGGGTACATACAGCGCTGTGCACGTTGCCGAGATGTAGTGACATTGTTAGAGTGCTGCCTTATCCCCTCATTTCTGTCACTCACATGTATCTCAAAACTTTATAGCCATAGCCAATTTGCACTGACAGGCACTTGACGGTGCTAATGTGGAAAGGCAAATTCATATCTGGTCATGCATTTGTTTAATCACCCACAGAGACAGAGCCTTACATCTGCAGTGAACTTCAAACAACCTTTTTTCTTCCTTAGCAGAGCTCTTGTCGGCTCATGACAGTTTCAGGAGTCTGCAGATCCAGAACTCCTCGCAAGACTGTCACTCAGACTATAAGAACTTTAGAGTGAGTGAGTCTTTGTGTGTCTATGAAGACCATTAAGATAGAAATAGGAGGCCTATAAAATCGTAGAATCATTAAGGTTGGAAAAGACCTGTAATGTCATCAGGTCCAACTGTCAACCCAATGCTATTGTGACCACTAAACTGGGTCCCAAAGTGCCACGTCTACGCATTTTTTGAACGCTTCCGGGGATGGTGACTCCAGCACTTCCCTGGGCAGCCTGTTCCGGTGCTTCACGCTCTTTCAGTAAAGAAATTTTTCCTAATGTCTAATCTAAACCTCCCCTGGCACAACACTAAGGCTATTTCCCCTTGTCTTATCACTTGCCACTAGGGAGAAGAGACCAACATCCACCTCACTACAACCTCCTTTCAGGTAGTTGTAGAGAGCGATGAGGTCTTCTCTCAGCCTCCTCCAGGCTGAACAACCCAAGTTCCCTCAGCTGCTCCTCATAAGACGCATTTCTCTAGACCCCTCACCAGCTTCATTGCTTTTCTCTGGACCTGCTCCAGCACCTCGATGTATTATACTGCCGCACCCAAAACTGAACACAGAACTCACGCTGTGTTCTCACCAGTGCCGAGTACAGGGACACAATCACTTCCCTAAAATGCTGGGTTGTTTTGTCATTGCTGTTGAGCATTACCGTTACAGAGCTGCATGCTTACAAGAGAACCTTAATCGCAGAAACTAGAACCGAAATAGTGACCTGCAGTTTTCCCTAGCTTCTGTGCAACTCTGCTCAACACTAACCTGTCTGTGAGTTTCAAGCTGGAATATGTGGTTGGTTTCTTTCCTTCTGCAAGTTTTCCGCCAAACCTGTGAAGTGTTACTCTTCCTAAGGTTTGCTGTGTCCCATAAACAGCTGTAAGATCACTTGACTCACTGCCTTCCAGTACCGTTCCCCTGCTTTCTGCTTCTGGCTGGAAGGATTGAAGGAACTGTCAGTGCACTGTCTCAAATGTAATCAGTAACAAAAGCTGCCAGAGAAGGCATTTCAGGGAGTCTGAAATTCACCAAAGCATATTTGAGTTATTTGTACTGTAGGTAATGTTTTATTCATTTAGTACTGGCAAAAGGAGATTTTTCAGCTGCTCCTTTTTTATCAGAATAACTGCACACTAGATGAATTACTATTGCATGATTTAAAGTCAGTAAGATTAACTTTGCTTGAAACATTTCCTAAACTACTGCCCAAAGAAGCCAAACAAGAATGCTGCTGTTGGACCAGTGCTTCACACTGCTCAGCTAATCCAGGTAGAAGTCTCTGCGGTACAGTTGGTCTTGCCTGTGGGCTACATGATGCAAAATTGCACATCACTGTAGAGCTCTATGATATGTATTTCAAGTGACAATTATCTGCCTTTCTTGCTGAGAGGTCTTAATGTCAGTCATGCTATTTGCTATGCAGAAGAGGCCCTAAGTAGGGTAGCTTTCAAACCTATGGTCTTGTCATCACCATGTGAAATCTAATAATTTTCCAAGCTTGCTGGTACATGATATCCCCGTGACTGTGCACACGGTTCCATTACTGTAAGATACTGCTTCAATTCTTTAAGGAGATTTTTCTTCTAAACGCGTTGACAGATGTGGTCCATGGCTATTCAATATGCTTTCCAGGATAATAACCATTAGAAATGTGGTCATTGACTACATTAAATCTTACTAAGTATATTTAATATGTTCCATTATCAAGTTCGTATTGGCCAGTGTATGTAACAATTTCAAATAGCAAAATTCTTGGAGAAGGAATGTACCAGCAGCTGGCAGTGATCTCACAAGGCTGTCTTGAGTCCCAGGTCCTGTAGTGTTCAGCTTTTGTTTTCAGCACTGGTGCTTTTAGGCACTATGTCTTTGCACATGGGAGTTTTCTGTGTGATTTTTAATTGCTAGTTCGGTCTCTCTCTTTTAAGTCTTAAAAGTTTTTTGCCCTCTCATATGTGTTTATTTTTATAGTAGCTTACAGAAAAAGAAGGAAGTAATGTATCTGTAATGGACAATGTCAAAGGAAAAACTGAAACTTTCAAAAACTCTTATTAGAACTAATTCCAATTTAAAGAAAATAGATTGTTTTTTAAAATGGTTGGAAATCAAGTATTCTGGTTCACGAGTGAAAAAAGGTATTTTAAGGATATGCATGCGTTTTGAAATCAAAGTGCTTCGAGGTAAGCTGTTATGTGATACAGAATTAGCTAAATTATATTTATGTTGGACAGATTATAATAAAACTTTCTACAAGATATTTTGCTCTTCCCAGCAAAAGACTTTCCTCCAGATTTAACTATTTGGGATTGTATCACAACAGATGTAAGTGGGTAAAACTAGATAATTCAGGAAGCTGTTCTCTTTGATGCACATCTGCCACATGTTCAGTAGGCTTGACTTTCCTAAAAGTAGCTTGTTAGTATAGGGATTTATATATTGCTGGATATTAATCTCCTCTGTAAGAACTCTAGATCAAGCATGTACCAATATAAATAATTTTCTACAATGGCACAGTTTTCCTGAATGAATTGAACTAAGCACTACAGTGTAAATCACAAAAGGACAACTTACCATCTTGTTCATTGTCATTACTCCCACAAATCATGCTGTTCATCACACGCAGGACTAAACATGCTCCAGATTTGCAAAGAGAAGACCCAAGAGCTGGAGCCCTTTGAAATTTCTTCCTAATCTGTACCTCAAAGGCTGTATCACCTCTGTTAGGTCAATTCTTCCTTTAGTTTGGTTTGTGACTCCAGTTTTTGTTACCCTTTCAATAGCTTTTTTAAATAATATTCCATTGCTTTCTTCCTTGCATCTTTTCCTACTTGGGAGGGATCCTTTATAAACACCCATAAAGCTCCTTTACCTTCATCACTCAGATTCCTCCGTAAAACTCTCGTTGCTCTAATGGCTTATAAGAAGTGCCAGTGACTTGCTGCCAACGTGCTGTGACTGGCAGGCAGCATGTCAAGAAAGTATTCTTCAGTAATTAGTGCCTGCCTCACTGCTTGTTTGAGCACATCTGTAGCTTCTTGCCTTATGCTTGGATTGTAAACTGCTAGGAGGAAGCACCTTCTTGTAGTTCTATGGATGTGCAGTATCTAGGAAAAGAGAGTGCTAAACTAGGGAACTAAACCTCGCCACACACACACTGTGTTGTAATTAAAGTAGGGGGTAATAACAATCAAGAAGCTCAAGATCTGCCTAACATGCATGCTATTGTTTAAAAATATTGGAGTTGCTATACAGTTTTAGTTGTGATGGATTTTATTTGGGATAAATAAGTAAAGCAGAGAATGTGAATTTAACCAAAAGATCTTTTATTGAATGGCATTTTTTATTTTCAGTGATATGAAAAAAACATTAACAAAGCTGGAAATCAGAATTTTGGAAATTTTGAATTTGCTTCTGTAACAAAATAGTGTTGTCTCACTGAAACTGGCACTTAATAAAGCACTTTTTGCATTGTTGAAGCCAGTAGGCAGCTGAATCTTGGTTGGGATAGCGTGCTTTCCTCTATGTCTATGTCTGAAAATACTGTGTATCTCTAAGGCTGAATAAATTCAGTATGCAGATATGTTTCCTTGGAAACAACTCGTAATTTTAAAGCACATGCAGCAGTGCAGCCCTTATGTAATTTTTTAATGTGAAAGACCTGGCTCTCGTGAGCCTTATTAAATAGATCAGCCTGAGTTGTCAGGAAAAAGGAATTTGCTTTGATTACAAACGCAGCTTTTCAAGTGCTCTTAGATACTGAGATACTCCTGAGTGGAGCTGATACTACTGCTATTTTGCCAAGTTGCATTGCCCATTGGGTGAAACAGTTCGTACACTTTCTTTCTGAAGGGTATGAATAGTCAGGACATCCTGCCTGTTGTAACAACTACCGTCTTTATTGCTGCTACAGTGCCACAATTTAGAAAAGGTTATCTTGCTCTTCCTTTTTAAGATGCCACATTCCAGGGAACAGAAGCCCTGGTTTGAGTTTAAATAAAGGAAAATTCTCTATTCAGATCCTTCTCAGGGCACTATTTCAGCTATGTCCTCGTTTGTATTGCAATACCATGAATCATACTCGCAGATCTATATTTTAGACTCATAAAAACTTAAAGTATCTCTATTTCAAAGCAGTCTCCAGGATGGACTGTAAAAGCAAGTGGTT
>NW_009712203.1:9819-15800 GCF_000703405.1 Apaloderma vittatum
AGAATTGTTTGTGGCAGGAAATTATTAGGAGTCAGAATGGCCTGGTCAGGTTCTAAGCAGGAGAAAGAAATTGTGCATTCTCTCAAGCTTTTCAGTAGCTGAGATATCAATCTAAGTGATTTATCTAAACTCATGCAGACTGAGAATTCGGTTCAGGGTTCTGGACTGTCAGTGAAAGTGTCTGTCAAACTGCCTCTGTGTAAGGTCTAACTGAAGTAACTTTACCTGTCCCTTTCCTCAAACAGAATACGATGCTTATCATTCCATTAATTGTTTAAATCTTTACTTAGAAAGCTGCTGAAATGGTCTCCTAGAGTCACTGAGTTGTATGTTTTGGTTTTGTAAGCATAATCTTTTTTTAAAACAAGAAACAAACTGAAGAGTTGTAACAAATAATTTCCCGTCTTGAATTTTCTCTGCTGCCCTGAGTCTGATAGCCTTTGTTCTCCCGGACATACTCTTCTAAAATTACCTGCTTGGCTTGGTATATTCAGTTCACTGATACACCTGAGATCATCATGCAATCATGTCTTTGTTGTGACCTCTTTTCTGTAACGTAGACACCTCAGACCCTGGTGAGATAGATTTTACGTTGATTGTGTGTTCTTTTAAACAGATTTGCCATGTTCCACGATGTCAGGATCCCTAAAGCAAACATAGTGAATATCTCAGGAGATGTCACATCTGAGGGGAAGTACTCAAGTCCAATCAAGGTGTGAATCAAGGTTTTGTTTCATTAAGTTTAAGAGGTAAAGCATGAGCCTCTTGTGCTGGGAAGTTCTGGATATCTGGCTGTTGAGAATTCAACATGAGATGGTCAGAATAGTAGTTTTTAATTGTCTTGCAGAGATATCTTAACTCGCCTTACTGATTTTACTGCCTTCTTGACCTTCGCACTACCCTGCTGATCTCAACTACTTTGAGTCTTGCCTGAACACCTCACCTAAATGTGTCAAGAAACAAAATTGGCCAATCCTTTGGCTTCTGATTTTGATACCAGAGTTGTATCTTTACAAGGGATGGAAACAAAAATGTTAGCCTCACCATTCAGTCTGTGCCTTTCATTCATTCAGGACGTTAAGGAACGTTTTGGTGCAGCTCTGGGATCCTTGTCCAGTAGCAGAATTATTATCATGGCATTTTCCACAACCAATTTAAAGCTTGCTGTATCAATAGCCATTCGCTTCTCAGCAGCTCGCCGGCAGTTTGGACCAACTGACACAGAAGAAATACCTGTTCTTGAATACCAAACACAGGTAAATACTTTGGAATTCACATCTACTGACTTTTATATAATGAAACTCAGGATCAGAGTACTGCAGATCTAAGTAGTGACACTGAATTAGTAAATTGTCTGTGTCATCTGAAGTGTAGCTTTGGGGATTCGTCCCAACTCAAGACCTTTTCCTGGCATGATCAGGCTTTTGACATAAGTTCTTGGAACAGCAAAATCCAAAATGCTCATGTTTCTCTGAAGTACCTAGAAATGTTTGATTACACTTAATTATGTTTATAGATGGTTATTGCTAAGTTCTGTTCTCCATAAAGGTGTTTTCCAATTTGAACAAAGTAAAAACAAATGAGTTGGTTCACTATAATAAGGTAGTTACATAGATATAACTATAGAAATATATATCGTTTTGCGATCAAAGGTATTTAATTTTTGTTGCAGCAATGGCGTCTTCTTCCTTATCTAGCTGCCACATATGCCTTAGATTATTTCTCCAAATGTGTGTTTGAGCACGTCGTAGAATTCTATGCAGGCGTACTGACAAAACAAAGGAGTCAGAGACAGGTGAGATATTTACATATTTATTCTTCACTGAGTTCTAGTAAGAATAATAAACTGGAAATTGTTAAATGAAGGACCTACTTGGAAGTCTTAAGACATATTACAATCAAGAATGCTAGAGCAATGTCTCAGAAATAGGGGACATATAAATTAATGATTAATGCTGCATTCAGGAAAGTATCCGAATTAGTTTTGATGGAGTGACTAAAATTCTATTGATTTCTGTGGAATTTAGAGTTATATTGCCTTACAGAATTGCTTATCGTAAATGTATGATGTTAATGCAAATTCATCTTCTAAATGTTGTAAATGATACTGCAGGGAGCATATATCAAAGACTTTCTGAAACGATGCATTCTTAATTCCTGCAGAGACTCTTTGAGTCTGTCTTGTGCTTCTAATTCATATTAATGAATTAGAGTGAATGTTTTTGGAGAAAATTTGTAAGACTTTTGAGGCTTAATGTTGAATATCTCATCCACAGTCAGTCCACTGAAGTCACTGTGAGGAGAGCACCCATTCTCAGAAAAGTCCACACGCGTAATTAAATTGAATTTATTTAAGAAATGAAAACTCCTCCAAGTTTACAAGTTCGGGTATCAGTTGAGAAGAGCAGTTGCTACACTACACCCAGCCCTTAACAAAAGAATAGTGATCCGGATCATAACTACACTCACCTATAAAAGGATGAGGAGTCTCAACCTCAAGGATTATCCTTGGATATCGTCCCAGACCAAGGGGGAGGGTGAAAGTCCAACTGCAGATCCTGCTGCTTCTTGGACGGCTCTAAAATGGCCACCAGCAGGGCCCCGTTTTAAAGCTCAGTTGAGTCTGAACTGTGGTCAGTCAAAGCCATCTCAGCCTCCCATGGGCTGCCTGCCAGCTTCCCGGGTGTACCCCTCGGCTGGTGAGCGAGTTCCGAACTAGCCAGGTTCCAGCAGATTCTCTGAACTCTGCCTGGCAACCGCTGACTAAGGGCTAGAGGGGGATGCACCTGCCACAGTCACCCCTTTACAGAGGAAAGAGTTTGATCCATCATCTCTGTGCAAGGATTGATTCTTAACTAAAATAACTGCAGTTTGGGGTTTTTTGGAGGCCAGTTCAGCTCAGTCAGTTAGAGCGTGCTGCTGATAACGCCAAGGTCACGGGTTCGATCCCTATTTGGTCCCCATGTGTTGCCTGATCTAGCTGAGAGGCGTCCCTACCAACGACAAGGAGGGTGGATTAAATGATCTCTAAGGTCCCTTCCAGCCTAGGCCATTCTATGATTCTATGATTTTATTGTTTTAAATTTTGACATTATTAATTGTTAAGGCTTACACACTGGCTCTGCGTTGCTCAGATCTCAATTAAACACTCATGTTTTTTCAGCTAAAATAAAACTTGTGAAAAATATAGGTACTAATGGCTGGATATTCTAGTTTCTCTTCTTTGCACAAACCGCAGAAGAATCTTTTTGGGTTTTTTTAATCTGATTTTTTTATCTGTGGAGGTCTCCAGTGCAGTCACTAATCTTAGGCAAAACAGCGGCTACCAGAAAAAAAAACTGTGATAGAAAAAAGTCTAGTTGTTAAGAATGTAATCCTTATTAATTCTTTTTGTTCTACAGAAGATCTTATTAAAAAAAAAAACACAAACACCCCAAAAAACAGCAACCAGGGAGTTAACTCTTAAACAGGCTTTGGTATTATCGACTCATTATCTCTAGAAACTGGAATTCCAAACACATTTTCAAAGGAGGGCCAACTCAGTTAGTGTAAATGCAGGCTACTGTGATTCTCTGGAATTTGAGGGGATGCATTGAACTTTTCCTACTCTTTGCAAATCAGTGTCTGTAAACTGTAAATAATCAGGGAAAACTGTAAGGCAGTAAATATGATAAATATCCCTTGTGGAGTGGGGAGAGAGGGACTGCTCATGTCACAGAGGGGCTAGAAGCTTTCTCTGGGCATGCTACCTTCAACCTGTCTCTCCATCTTTGGGAGGAAAAGGTTGGCAAGCAGTGAACTACCCCATACAACGCCACGTCAGCTGGCACATCTGAACTAAGATGTACCCACATGTCTGTCACCTGGCAGAAATTATTGCTGTTGCTTATAAGAAAGTTAGTGTTCAAGGTTGTTTCAGTTGTGGCAGGCTTTTTTTTATTTTTTTTTGTGGCAGCAAAAAATACCTTACCTAGATCTCAGGAAATGTTATCTATGTGTTGTCAGTTTCTCTTCATCATAAAGCACCACACATAGATGTGGCTTTAACTGGTCACAAACTTACTTTGTGTAGAAGTTTTTACTCACCTGTAACTTGTTTTTGACGAAGGCTGATATGGGACGTGAGCTTCATGCCTTATCTACTGCCAGCAAGCCACTGTGTTCTTGGACTGCTCAGCAGGCAGCCCAGGAGTGCCGAGAAGCTTGTGGAGGACATGGTTACCTTGCCAGTAAGTTCCAGGCTGCTGCATCCACTGATCAGAAAGAGAATGGTTATCTTGATGCATTCCTTGACTGTTGCATCATGGTGTCTGAATTTTAGCAAGGTTTGGAAGAGGCTTTTTTCCTCATATCCATATTTTTAAAGTTCATTTTTTATGTGACACCACAGAAAGAATTAAAACCTTGCAGGATTTGGACAGATTGTGCATGTGATTCAGTCTCAGTTCCAAAAAAAAAGGTGCAGATTTTGTAGATGAAAATTCCCCTTTCTAAAATCTTTCTAGTATATTCATTTCCATAACCTAAACAGTGAACTTCCAGCCTTATTTGTTGGTAACAATAGCTATACATAAAGGAAGAGACAACTTGCTTGCATTTTGTCACAGAATAATCATTTCATCCCCCTTAGTTGCTATTAATGCATTGTCATATATTCAGTTGTGCACTTGTTCTTATTAAGTGAATCGTCTGGGTGAGATCCGAAATGACAATGATCCAAACTGCACATATGAGGGAGATAACAATGTCCTGCTTCAGCAAACCAGCAACTACTTAATGAGCTGGATGAATTGCATAAGAGGTAAGTTTTCATTGCGGAATCCTGTGCTGCACCCAGTGGTGTGTAGTTAATGGAATTAGGAGGTAGTTTCATGCTGAAAGCAAATGGCAATCATTTAATCATTTTGTAGAGCATAAATAATGTGCTACAGCCTCCATCATGTGATGCACTCAAAATACACAAATATCTGCTGCGAGAGCTACTCTTTCTCTTACGTCTTGTATAAGCTAAATAGATGTTTTGCCATCCCTAGTCAGTGTTAAGTAGTATCTTAATCCCTGGGAAGTGCAGTTTAATTCATTGAAAGTTGTTGTCAACCTGGGTACCCTCTGCTCATTGTCCATAAAACAGTTTATGTTGCCTAACTTGGCATCAATATCCATCAGTACATTTTGTAGTTCTCTGGGTAAATGTTTTTCTTTCACTTTTCTAGCAGGGAGTTTCACCAGCATTTTACAGAATACAAAAACTCAGCATAAGAGTTGACTCTTACGGGGCTTATGGGCAGTGATGTCAGGTTTTTAAGGACTTATCCACCAGTCTTTGTTTGGTTGGGCTAGGCCATAATGAAATAAATATTATAGCCTAATTACATCTGGCCTATCAAGTGTATGCACAGCTTTGTAACAGGCATTTAGTTCCAAAGAGTCCGATCTCTTTTCTCATAAATAATTTTCGTTTTCTTCGGTATTTCAGATAAAGCTCCTTTTGAATCCCCTTTTGGAACAATAAACTTTTTGCAAGACTACCATCGCATCCTTGGCTGGAAATTCACAGCCATTAGTGTTGAAGATTGCATGGACTCCTCAGGTAACCCTCTGCTGTTCTTAAAATGCTTCTAGAGTCTTAAATTCCTTTCCAGAGGAAAGGATCCAGAGATTTGAGATTCAGCCTCTGCTACCTGATAGATATTTGTCATCTTACTCTTTGCTGGCCTTGTTTGTATTATATGCAGATGAGCAGATAATGAGATAACAACAGGGCACTGGGCAAAAATGCATCTGTGAAACTGAGAACATACTGAGGAAGAAACTGCTCAATATATAAGGGCCAATTGAGCCAATTCCTAGAATTCAGTAACCACTCATTGCTCAAATAATTGCAAAAATATGAACTTTGGGTAGCAATGCACAGTACCAAATGAGATAGTATCCTAATAGCTAGGGCATAGAATCATTCAGGTTGGAAAAGTCTCTTCCGA
>NW_009712203.1:15831-17499 GCF_000703405.1 Apaloderma vittatum
AAGTCCAACCATTAACCCTGCTCTACAAAGCTCACCCCTAAACCATATCTCCCAACACCACATCTAAATGACCTTTAAACACATCCAGGGATGGTGACTCAAGCACCTCTCTGGGCAGCCTATTCCAATGTCTGATGACTCTTTCTGTGAAATTTTTCTTCCTAATGTCCAGTCTAAACCCACCCTGTTGCAGTTTGAAGCCATTTGCTTTTGTTCTATCACTAATTACCTGTGAGAAGACACCAGCACCAACCTCTCTACAGTGTCCTTTTAAGTAGCTGTAGAGAATGACAAGGTCTCCCCTTAACCTCCTCTTCTTCAAACTAAACAGCACCAGCTCCTTCAGTCGCTCTTCATAAAATTTATTCTCCAGGCCCTTCACCAGCTTCATTGCCTTCCTCTGCACTCACTTCAATATCTCTTTTATATAAAGGTGCCTAAAACTGGACACAATACTTAAGGTGTGGCCTTACCAGTGCCGAGTACAGGGGGACAATCACCTCCCTACTCCTGCTGGTCACACTATTTCTAAAACAAGCCAGGATGCCGTTGGCCTTCTTGGCCACCTGGGCACACGGCTGGCTCATATTCAGCTGGGTGTCACTTAGAACCCCCAAGTCTGCTAGCCAGCTTTCCAGCCACACTTCCCCAAGCCTGTAGCATTGCATGGGGTTGTTAGATATCTGTATAACTTCAAAATGGAAGCAAAGAAGGGTTGTGGTAGTAGCTGACTATCTCTTCTGAGAGGAACTGAGGGTTTAATATGCCAGGTAGACCCTCAGCGAAGAGAAGTATGCTGTCTCCCTGGAGCACAGGTTAGGGACATCACTAGGAAACTTCCTAGTCTGGTAAACTCCTCAGACTATTACTCATTAGTGGTCTTCCATGTAGGTGGAGATGAAAGTGCAACCTGTAGTCCAAGAGCCATGAAAAGGGATTTAAGAGCCCTGGGACAGTCAGTGAGGGAATCTGGGACACAGGTTATATCTTTATCTCTTCTTCCAGTCATGGGCAGTGACACTGGGAAATTAAGGTGAATCCAGTACGATGGATGGCCTACGTAGCACCAGGCTTGCTAGCTTGAAATGGGAGTCACCTTCCCCAAAGAGGGAAAAAGGTCTTTGCCCAAGAGATTTCAGGCCTGATCAACAGGGCTTTAAACTAGTTACAAAGGGAGGGGGGATAACAACATCAGGCTTGTCTGTGCCAAGCTGTGGGATGACACACCAAAGTTAGAGGGACAGGGTGCTAGTAAAGGCCTTCAAGCAGTTACTCTGAGGTGAGCTGGGGACACAGCAGCACAGTTAAAGTCTTGCAGAGATGAACCAGGGGCTCCTCAGTTTATTTTTCAACAGGATACATGCCTGAGGACTAGAGGAAAGTGAATGTCAATACAGTCTTCAAAAAGGGCAAGAAGGAGGACCCAGGTAACTAAAGGCTGGTCAGCCTCACCTCCATCCCTGGAAAGGTGATGGAACAACTTATCCTCAGCGCTGTCTCTAGGCATATCAAGGATAAGAGGGTCATTAGGAGCAGTTAACATGGTTTTTCCAAGCGGAAGTCATGTTTGACCAACCTGATAGCTTTTTATGAGGACATAACCAGGTGGATAGATGATGACAGTGCAGTGGCAGTGATTTATCTGGATTTCAGGAAAGCATTTGACAC
>NW_009712204.1:0-6187 GCF_000703405.1 Apaloderma vittatum
TTGGTTACATATTGTAACCCAAGACACTTGGGATGTATGGTTCATTGGGTGTGCAGGACAAATGGGATGAGCGGTGCTGCACTGAGTCAGTGTTGTTACTCCCTGACGGCCACCCCGGGCTTGCATCTCCTTCTTGTTCAGCAATTAGATAGAGAAGGACATTCAAAAAGCCAAGCCTTACAAGAAATAAAAGTGAGGTGCCCAATTTCTAACTAAAGCTGAAGCATGCTTAGGTGAGAGTCTGCGGTGAGGGAGTGAATGGGAAGACATTGTACTTCTCTGCTAGGAGGACAGGGTGCGGGAGCTGAGACTGTTCAGTCTGGGAAAGAGAAGACTTCAGGGGGACCTAATAGCTGCCTTCCAATACCTGGAGGGAACCTACAGGAAGGCTGGGGAGGGACTTTTTACAAGAGCGTCCACTGATAGGACAAGGGGAAATGAGTTTAAGTAAGTTGAAGGAGAATAGATTTAGATTGGACCTTAGGAAGAAGTTCTTCAGTACGAGGGCGGCAAGACTTTGGAATAAATTGCCCAGAGATGTTGTGGCTGCCCCCTCCCTGGAGGTGTTCAAGGCCGAGTTGGATGGAGTCTTGAGTAGCCTGATCTAGTTGAGAGGCATCCCTGCCCATGACAAGGAGGTTGGATTAGATGATCTCTAAGGTCCCTTCCAGCCTAGGCCATTCTATGATTCTATGATTCTCAAACAAAATAAGACTTTAACTCTTTGCAATAACTTATTGCATTTGTTTAACTTTTCTTCAAAGAGAAATGAGCTTAGGTGAACTTATGTGGGCCTTCTCATTTTAAATTATATGTCCATGATTTAAGGTAAACTGAAAAAAGCAGTTTTGACCTGAAATAAGTGAAAAGTCACAAGTACATATACAAATTTAGTTAGGATTCATTTGTTGTTGCCCTGACATTTTGGTAACTTGACAATGAGGTCTACACAGGTAAACAGATGTATTTCAACAATGAAAGCAACAGTTCAGCAATGAAAGCAACAATGAAAATATTGTTGCTTCAGATTTTCATTTTAAGAGTGGATTACTGTCTTTGTAATTCAACCACGTAGCCTGCAAGGTTTCTTTGTCATTTTATTCTAATTTCTAACCTTACTTCTCTGAAACAGGGTTGCAAAGCTGAATTCAGTGCTACAGCGTGCCAACAGTGAGCCTTGGCTTCCAAGCTGAAATATGCTGGTGGGTCTTGTTTGGATCTTTCTGTGGCTGAAGAACTTTGCTTTTATGGACTAGCAGCAAATGTAACTGTAGAATTTGAAACCAATGAGTTTAGAGTAGCTGAAAATATTTAAAATTAGCCAGTCAGTAGAAGTCTTGACACCAGTACCTGAAGGCAAGAAGGCACAGTGGGCTGCTTTTATACCTCTCTCCTGCATGAGTATCTAAGCGCCTCACTCTATAAAATTTTGTAGTAACAGCCCCTTTATGACTTACACCTGGTTATAACATAAAGGATTGATTAGGTCTTGAATCTTACAAGGAGGGTAGACAGCATTTATAATATATAGCCTGACATATATTTTCACAAGATGAGCCAACACATTTTCCTGTGAAGTCAAGCTGGCAACTGTGGCTGTAAATAAGGGGACTCTGGCCACGGCTGTGCACACTTGTATCCTCCAGACCACGTGTCGTCTTATTGGAGCCAGGGGTGAATTACAAGAAGGAATAGTATCTTTTCCCACCATGTTTGATTTTTATTTATTCTTTTGGTCTCCTCTGAAGGATGTTAAGGAAAAGAGCCCCGTCTCCCCCCACCCTCCATTTGGCAAGTTTATGTTAATGTGGCCTGGTATTTACAAGTGGTGCATAAACAACTGACTGTTTTATGTTGCTAATACACAAGCTTTTTGTAAGCAAAATGTTCTTGCATTATATTCAGAAATCCAATTCAGAGAAATATAGTCGCATGTAGGAAATAGCCGAGGTGTCGTGTAAATCTAAGCTGAAATCTGGACACACAACATTAAAGAAATTACTAAGAGAAATAAAACCAGCACCTATAAGCGTAGCTGGAGGTAAGGTTTCTAGTAGTGTGGACTAGTTAATGCAGGCTGCTGGGGAGAGGATCATAACGAGGTGGACTTTTGATGATATCGTAAGAATGGATTAGAAGGTGTGAAAACTGGTCTTCTCCATATCAATAAACTTAGTCCAAGGGGATTTTTTTTCCCCTACTCTAAATGCTGAGTTTAATTGTGTACATTACATTTATTTGGAAAGATTTAATATTTGAATTGTTTTTTATGTATTGCACTTCTGTAAATGTAGATTATTTCTTTGTGCATTGTGTTTTAATACTAAGGTGGTGGGAAAAGTTGGTAGAGGGGAGGAACTCCTTTGCTGGCATAAGTCTGTGGAGAGGGATGTTCAGGAAACCACACTGATTTACAGCGTCTGCTGAAGGACTCAGTGTTACCTCTGGGGCTGCCCAGCAGAAAAGGGCAGATCGGCACTGACTTTGACTCCTGTAGCTGTGGACCCAAGTGAAAACAGAAGTGATGGCTGCCCCTAGTGGAAGGAGTCTTTTAGCAAAGTAACTTTCTATGCATAAAAATTGCCACTAAAGGTAGAATTCAATCTGAGCACTTCCTGGTCACCACGACTGGGAGAGTAGGGATTCCAACAGAGCTGTTAGTTTTGCCCATTTACCTAGCAGGTGTACATGAATGTTTTGGGCTGATGGTCCAGCTGTTAGCAACTGTTAGGTGAACACTTCAGCATTTCTTTAACTGTGGAAGTAAGACTTATTGTGAATTCTTCATAGGTCTGCTTGTATTTTTACCCTTAGCATTCAGAAAGGCCACGTAAAGTAACCTGAGGCAAATTTCTTCCTTCATGTTGTTTCATTCAGCTCTAGCAAAGCCAGTGAAAGAGAGAAGTGAGTTTTCCGAATCATACTAAGAATATTCCTTAACAAGCCTCTGGGAAAAAAAGTTTTTGATTTGACATGGGAACCTAATATTGAATAATTGCATTCAGCTGTTTTGTGGACATTCCTGCGAACTATGATGCTCAGCTAAATACTCTCACTGTATCTGTTTCCATTCTCTTTTTCATCACAGAAAACCCATTAACTGCCTTTGCTGTATGTTATTTTTTCCTAGTTTGTTTGGTCTTGTAAATCTGATGATTATAAGATCATATATCACCTAGAAGGAACTGTCAGGGTTTGGATTTGGAAAAATATTGAAAAAAAATATGGATGCATAGTAGAAGAGGAATGTTCTAATGCGTCATTTTTGTTTCTGTCTATTTATGCATGTGTGTGCACATTTATACTATGTCATGCAGATCTAGAAAAATATGCTGTATTTGTAATTCCACCAAACTTTCTCTCTAGCAGCCTGTGTCCCTTGTTTCTTACAGTAAAACTGTAACATTTCCATCCATTCTAGATTTCCTTTACGTCTTGCTATGCCCTCGGGCATCAGAAATTATTTTTTCTATATTTGCAAGTTCATCAGATACTTCCTATGACAGGTGGAGATTCTGGCTTTTTTGCATCTTTTCAAACTTAACTTATATGGGTTTTTTTTAAGATAGTTTATGATAATCTATTCGCAACAGCATCTGCTTGCAACATAGACAAGCAAGAAGCCTTATCTGATACTTAAGCAGTTAAGTGCCCTTGCATATACTTTCCTAATTTTAACACTACACTTGCAGAGGTCTCCACTGCTGTCATCTGATCCCTTTGTGTCAAAGAGGCTCTGTGCCCTGCTGTCATCCCCTTGAGCTCCAGGGCTTGTTAGGGAGGAGCACTCCCTTGAGGCTGGTCCCACTCAGGTTGGATGAGGAACAGCCTCAAAGTTAGTTCACAAACTCCCGAAAAGCACAAGCCTAGTGGCTCAGTCACTGACCCAGGTCTCGTTCACAGATAGGAGCCAGTCAATACCCTGAGGAAAACCCAGGCAGAATTTGATACTTTTTGAAGCAGTAACTGACACGCGGTTAATAAAATACTCTGTTAATTTAACAATAGGCAATCATCTGAGACTTACCTTACCTTTGAAACTCTGGCTTCCTCCATGTGAGCTCTGAAATGTGTGTTTACTGTTGACATTCAACAAAAGAGGTTTCTTTTGTTTCATGTTTGCTTGGTAGAATTAGAGATATTCCTGTTTGTTCCTTCAACTGCGTTTGTGGAGGAGCCCATCTGAACCCAGATTGCTGCTTGGTTTGTAATAAAATCAGCAAAAAAAGATTAGCCTTTTACTTCATGACCAAACTTTGAAACGTGTTTTTTGTTGTCACGTTTTACCTCACAGCAAACACTTAATAGTTACTATGCGTTGATTCTCTTACTTCAGACTGTATGTTTTTCAGGGAAAGGGATCTGTCAGTTTTTAATTTTTTTTAGAGCATTGTATATACCTTAAGCCTAGTTTAAAATAATGCTAATAATAAATAGAAATATGCCATTTGACCCAGATGACTTTTCCTTATTACTATTGCTACCTAAAGGGCTGTAAATCCATTTTACCAATTGAACATATGGGAAATAAACTTATTCTTTCTCATTGTTTTGTGGTTTAATGTTGGTTTTTGTTTTGCAATAAATCTGTAAAGCCCCTGTAGGCTTTTTTTTCAGATTGCTTTAAAATAATTTTCAAGTACATAGTCATTTGTTACAGAATAATGTTTGCTTAATTTGTAAAAGTGAGTGCCTGAGGATTCCCATTTTCTACATATTGGTGGAAGAGTGAGACTATGAGGCACAAATATCCACTGTAGTGCCCCTTAAGTGTTCAGATGGGGACAGAATCCTGTAATTTATGTACTCACATTTGGAAGACATCTTGCATGGGGCTAAATCTGTCCTAACTCTTGTTTGGCAACACCACTGTAATGGATGGCATGTTGAATAATGAAAATCAAATGATGCTTTATTTCCTTTGTCTGATATAACTGTCATATAAGGGCCTGGATCCATAGTTCCACACTGTGCTTTCAGAATTCTATTTGTTTTTCTAGCCTGTTTCAATCTGTTCAGTGGATGTCACTGCATTAGTGATGCTGTACTTTGCTTCTGTCTCTCTTGATTTTGCTTTACCTTCCTAACTCAGCTGGAGTAATCTCCCTTGCTTCTCCAGGGAAAGTACATCCTCAGCTGGCCTCAAAAATATAATGTAAGTGGGTAAGATGCATACTTATTCTCCTCTGTAGGGAATCATATTTAATGAAGTTTGTGGTTAAGATTCAGCAAGGCAGACACACAGCACATGACATACAACTGCAGTTCTAAGTGCTACAGGTCTTTTTTGAAAGGCTATTTCAATGCTAATTTCATCAAGTTGCCCTAATCTTGCCAAATGCTGAATGGTTTTTGAAGCTTTTCATGTATCTCATTGATATTAATGAGATATTAAGGCACACTGCATAGTGGAAAACTGGTTGATAATGGCCAGACTGTGAATCAGCTACAATGAAAATGGGACAAAGATGTATGTAGTAACTAAGAACAAACATCTGTATTAAGCACCACATTTTTTTTCAGATATCTTTCCAAAGCACCTGAAACACAAAAAATGTAATTTCTTACAACGTGAGTATGACTGCAGCTTCATTAAGGCAACCTTTCTTCCAGGAGTGCTTTGAATCCAGTTGATCCTTGTGGGTAAAAAAAAGCTGGAGACCCTAGTGACAGGCAGTCTACTCCACTTTATTGTGTTATAGATTCTCCATCTGCTCTCTGTGCAGTTGACCCACTGATATTATTGTGGTTCATAACTGAGTCCAGAATATAGTATTAAGACCTGAGGATATAGGTTAGAGGGAATGTGTTTATATGATTCCGTGTGCCAAATTGTATGATAGGGTCATATAATTAGAAATATTATCATTATCTGAATTCAACGTTGGACTCCTCTCTATCTTTTGGGGACGTAAAACTTTGAGAATAGGATTAAGATATTTCTGTCAGCCCAACAGTGGTTTTTGTGCATATGTTGATGCATGGCTTCAGAAACCTGTATGCTATGCTACAAAGCTGCTTCTTCCATTGATGGAAGTCCTCTTGTTGCCATCTATCCAAAGTTTCTCTTCCCAGCTGTTTATTTATTGTGCCAGTCTTAAAAGTCATGTTGCCATCATTGTTCATTGCTGGCAACAAAATTAACCATATTAGCTTCTCTATTATAAGAATATATATATTATACTCT
>NW_009712204.1:6222-6613 GCF_000703405.1 Apaloderma vittatum
TGGCTGTCCTAGTTAAGACTGAATGTTTTTGAACTTTAAAGCTTTTCAATTCTGTAGTAATTCTGCAGTAATTCTGCAATTTAAATGGCAGGCAATGAGAGTTCAGAACCCTATTATTTCAAGTTTATATGCAGTAATACATGCTTTTAATGTTTGAAAATCTGTAGGATCTTGGACATGAAATGAACAAAAATTATTGCCAATGCCTGGTTAGGGGTATTCACAAAATGCCAAAGCCACCTTACAAATCCAACCCAAACTGCAGGCAGCACACTTTCAGAGGTACAGGCTTGGAGACATATAAGTTCTTTCTTAACCAGCATTTTCAAACACCATGGTTTTTTCCAATTTGTTTGCTGTGGCAGGGCAATTTTGTGGGATTCTTTTTCTT
>NW_009712204.1:6644-48118 GCF_000703405.1 Apaloderma vittatum
GTCAATTGTGTGGCATTCTTATGCTTCAGTAACATAAAACAAAGCAATGTGACTCTGGGAACAAGATGTAATGCTTCGGCATTGTGAAATGCCAGCATGACTATTTAGAGACCAGCAAGTTCTGACAAGCACTGTTATTGCCCCTGAAGTTAAAAATGGCTAACCTTTAGGCTTATAAAGCAAGGGCTTATAACTATTGCAGAAAATAGACTGAATTATTAAATTGTGAGTGCAGTGTATCAAAGTCCATGAATTTGGATGAGGTTAGTCCCTGCGCTCTATTCAGAGACTTCCATAGGATGTTTCGCCTACCACAGTGGGCACTGGATATTGAAATCCATGAGGTCAAATTTTAGACTACTTCTGTTTCTACTTAACAATATGACAGTGATTAATTAAAAGTGTAATAAAACCAGAATGCAAGTATCAAAGTAAACCAATAATGGCTACTTGTCAGCTGGCTTCCTTAGAGATTGGTATTACACTTTCAAATGCAGTAAGACTTTCCCCTCTATTGACTAAATACTATGTGGCATAATAGAAAACTATAAAAGGGTTACCTGTAAAAGTGAGGGAATTCTAGAGGCTCTTTGGATGGTTATAGTCTCAGCCCATGTAGGGGAGAACTGTGATTGTTCTGCAGCGCTGAAGGTCAACCTCATTACTAATTCACCTTACTTTGGCAAAAATTGAGCCTAAGTTGGAGGTGAAACTGGTTGATGACTATGTAAATAACCCCCAATTGGAGGTGATGATAAATTATGACGTTTTGAAAACATATAGTAGCATGAGCAGTGTCCTGCAGCAGACTTCATACTGTCAAGTCTGGTTTGTTCTACTTGGTCATTATTGGTGTTCACGTTATTGCAGATGTAGGTACTGCAGCCTTATGATCTGGCAATAGCATAGGGTTTTTCTGGGTTGTCCCCAAGTCTTAGTGACATAGATAAGGCCAATTAATATTTCTGCAATGAAAAATATATTTAATGTGATTCCATATACATACTTTACCTATTGATATAAAGATTATATAGGCACTTTTCAGACCAAGATAATTGCAGAACAGTTTTTTTGTCCAGCTGACAAGCAATTTGTGCAAATGATGATGCTTAGAAGCATAGGCACAGATGCAGCATTTCAAAGAGTTCTCTTGTTTAAATAGGTTATTAAATTGTTAATGACTCTGGAAGTTTTGCATATTATGATTTAAAAAGAAAAACCTGTGTAAAGTGTATTTAATGATGAATTAAAACTTTAAATCAGTTACTGCATGCAACTGCTATAATATGGCTTGGGATTATGTGAGCATATTTGTTTTGTCCTAGATTGAAACTTGGATAAAATTGTTAAACACATTATCTTAGCTACGTACCATAAATTTTGCACACACTGAGCAAGTGGTATGTTTTCTTTTGTCTATTCACATCAGTTAAGTAAATATGATCCCAGTTAGCTGAGGAGAATTACTCAATTCATGAGCCTATTTGCATAACACATGGGATGGGAGAGCAGTTTTTTGTGGAATACCAAAAGCATGGGATCTTGAAAAAGTCTTGCCTATGGGTTTTGAATATAGACGTGTTAAAAAATTAATCCAAGACTGGATTAATTCCATGGGCCTCAGTATCTGAATCTGCAGAAGATACCAACAAGGTGAGCACCAAAGTATGTTCTCTGATTTCAGTAAGTACATAGGTACATGCAGAGTTCCCATTTCGGTCAAGCATGTGTCAGCGTATGCTTAAATCTCAGCATGTGCTTCAATGTCTGCTGAAAAGGAGTGCTTGAAGTCAAGGAACTGCTTAAGTATAGGCTTAGCAGCTATCCAGCTGTCCAGCACCACGGGAATGTTGCTGTGCCAGGAGTTCTTCTCTGCCTCATTAAGACAGCCACCAGGATGGCCAAGGATCAGTCTTGACAAATACATTCCCGTTCATTTTGTGAAGCACTCGGTATGTGGAGAAGGTCCTAATGTGATGAATAATTATTTGGTCAAAGGTAATTTGACTAACTAGAGTAAAAATAATGCCTTTCCCAATGCAATGCATCTTATCTTCATTTACATCATCGTTAAATGGATTTCTTAATTTCAGGTAGATTGTTTTGCAGATGTTAGTGTAAGCTACCTAGCAGTCTTCTGTGTCACTCCACTCACACGTAAGGAGTATGTGTGCACCAAATGTAGGCTGAATGGCAATGCGGGGTATTTTAGAGCCTTGGTATTAATATTTCAAATGGTTTTGTTTTGTTGCCTTATTTAATATTTTATTATTGGATTTCTACTCATTATGCATATAGCCCTATTCCCTATGAGTATTGATGAAGTTATGTTGCAGTAAATTGAAAAAGGGAACTATATATACAGAATGATTTATTGTTAATGTGAAATTCAGCATAAACCTGCAAATACACTAGCAGAAATCCCTAGCTATTTCAAAATTCATATTATGAGACAGACAATCAGATGCCCAACAAATAGAACATCTTGTATTCTATTAATCTTGCAGTGACAGATCCCTTGCATGCATTTAGCTTTCCAAATAATACAAACATATGTCACCATTTTGTTTTTATTGATTTTGGACTTTCAAAGTACAGCTACAGCAAGAGGCATTATGAAGACATTTATTGCAGAGTTTGCTTTGATTTGTTGTAGTCAACTGAAATTGTGTCAAAGTAAAGTCTTTAATATTAAATATGATGAATTCTCCTAGGCCTTAATCCTGCAGCATCATTCAGCTCAAGGTGACTCCTGCCAGTGGAGCACAGAGTGCGCGGCTGGGGAGGGCTTCCCAGAGCACTGGCCAGCAGCCTTCCTGCACTTCCTGAAATATTCCTATTCACAAATAGATTAAACTTGAACTACCTCCTCTTTGCCATTTCCATTATTTGAAAACTGGTCTGGAATCCTTTTCTTTTACGCTTTCTTTTCCTCACCTTGTTTTTGTCGTTAATCATTTTTTTGTCAGTATATACTCATTAATTTGGGGGATGAAACTAAACTTTAGCTTCTGGAGGTTTTCTTTAATGACAAATTTAAAGAGAATAATTGTTGCTATTCTCTGCCTTGAATTTTCTTGCATGCTTGGAGAGTTGCATTAGTACATCCAAGTCCCTGCTGGAGCTGGCTAGCTGATGCATACTAGTACTGTATTTGCGATTTCCATAGCCTCACACCCAAGTCTATCTCTTCCTCAGTCCCCTCTAATGTTTCCACTTTAGAGCAAAATCCTTGTAGTTCTTAAATGCTTGACGTTCAGCTTTGATCTTATTGTTCTTCTTGTGTGATACTCCCTTCTTTGTGTGTTGGTGAGGTCTTCTAACCAGATAGCATCAGCTAATAATTTTTCACTAGCACACTGTTACTGGTAGCCTGGTTCATGCACACTCTTACCAGTAGCCTCATTCATATTAAATAAGAAAAAACACTCAGGGCTATTCTTGCAAAATTCTTTTAATTCGTTCTCTTCACCTTAACTATCCTATCCTCTTTTACATACATTAGTTTCTTACTCTTAACTAGTATTTTCTATATAGCATCAAATTGACAGAGGTGCAAACTCCATTGTCTTCTACTATCAGAGAGTCCTGCTCCCTGGGGAGCAGACAGAGATTGTATTCTCTTTTGAGGACTTTTGTAAGAGAGGTGCCTTGTCTGCATTGTCTGCCAAGATGGAGGGGTGCTGATCTTTCTTAATTCTGCTCTACACCATTGGATGAGATGGAATGCACTACCCAGGGAAGTGTTGGAGTCACTGCCCCTGGAAGTGTTTAAGGAAAGGCTGGATGTGGCACTCGTTGTCGTGGTCTGGCCGTTGTGATGCTGCTGAGTCATAGGCTGGACTTGATGATCTCAGAGGTCTTTTCCAGCCTCAGCAATTCTGTGATTCTGTGATTCTGAGAGAACTGTTTTCAAAAAGGCAACTATTTGAAGCAAGTATTTTCAAAACATAATTTGTTGCTTCAGTATTTCCTCTTGTCATTCAGCTTGGCAAGTGAAACCAGATAAATCAGTTTTGGTTTGGTTCCCGGTGGTCTCATGTATTAGCCCAACAGTTCTGTCACAAATGTTAAAGCAGAATATTGTAATCTTTAAAATGCTTGTGTCTAGTATAGAAGAAAGTTTCATGTAAAACTGTTTGTGTAAAAGTGTATTTCTAGGTCTAGAAAGTCTAGGGTAATCTTACTGTTTGGAAACTGTAGGGTGGATGCAAGTTTGGGGGCATTTCTTGCAATCCTGTTGTGCAAAGTCATGTGGGTCTGCTAGTGTGGAACAGGCTGTATGGAGTGGTCCCCTGAAAACTGCCAGTTTATCAATAGACAATAAAGGATACTTTTCAATAAACGAAATAGTCTACTGCCTAGCTTTGATTTTATGTAGTCTATAGTGCAGATGGGGAGTAACAAGGGAAAAAAGGAATTGGAGAGCTTGGCAAGGGAAAAATAAAATATAGAATGAGTTCACATGACATTTTGTCAGCCAAAAAATTAAAGAGTTTATTCCTTTAAGCTGCAAAACCCATCCAATGCCAAGCTTAATTTCTCTGTACCTTGTGTTAGTGAATAAGGAGGTAGAAAATGTGGGTTTCTACATTTAGAAATCACTCTGAGAGCTATGTTAAATAATGGAATCATTTATCTATTGACCTGGGCTGTGGCAAGGCTCATTTAGGTTTTATTTGTGCCCTCCCAGTAACTACAGTGAAAGCAAACCTCTGCTGTTTCCTGTACACATATATTTAAGTGGGATGAAATGAGAATGACAGTGACTTTTGATATTGATCCCATTCTCTTTGTCCTGGCAGCTTGGTGACAGATTCCAGTGGAAATGCAATGGGAGTGAGGAATGGACCATTGAACCCTTAATTTCCAGCTACCAAAAGCCAGTTTGATGCATATAGTGCCAGTATGGTTGTATATATCCTTATTGCTCATTGTCATTGGGCTATGCTGAACCTGAATGCACTTTGGGAAGGTGAGGGAGGAAGAAGACTGCAACTTTTACTTGCCTTGGAGAAAAGAATAGCAGGACATCTTGCACTTCAGGCTTACACTGTTTTGCTTTCATGGAGGGTAAGAGTGGGAAGTCGCAACCTTTTCTTGCAGCTGGTCTGCTTTCGTGTCTGTTCGTGTTTATGGATGTGAGCCTGTGCAAGTGCAGAATTTTTCTGATTTTTTTTTTTCCAAGTTACTCTAATTCCCAGCATGTATGAACTAATGAATTTCAGTATGTGTAGAGCTGGATTCCTACATGTATTGACAGAAATGAGGGTCATGTGAGCTGTTCCAAACAACACGAGTCTGTTAATCAAGATGGAAACATTACTTTTTTTCTGATGTTGAGATGTCTGGTGGCACTTCCAAGCAATATGCACAAGTGATATTTTGATGATTGTATGGTTTGGAGAATTTCCTGGGATCTTGAAGTGAGATTGTTCCTTGTAGAGAACCTTCTTTCCCACTTCCATAAACACTCTCTCTCCCTCTTTCTCTCTTTCTCTCTCCCTGCCTCCCTTCCCTACATCTCTCTCCTTTAATAGTTATGAATCATGCCTTGATCATATAAAATACCCATCTGTTGCTGGGTACAACAATTCTGATTTCATCTATCTGAAAATGAGAGACCATTCTGGACAGCACATAGTGGCTTTTCCAAGAGCTCTCCATGTTTCTATCAAATCGCTGGGCAAAAGACACAAAACGAGGGAAAAACCCATTATCAGTTATTTTTTAAAATGCATTTTTCTAGGTCAGTTGGAAAAATATATGATTTTTCTTACTCATCATCTCTTTTCCCATCCTTTCCAGAAATGCATAAGGGAGATAACTGGAAGGAGTGTTCCTCAGTGTTATCCAAGCTGCTTAGGTTTACTAACAACTATGTTAGCTTTCTTATGACACATTCTAGGGTGGAGTAAAACAATTGGAAAAGCATCATTATTCACCTGGGACAACTGCTTTCTTTTATCTTAGTGTTTGTTGGCTTGTCATTTAATCTAGTCATCCTCAATTTTCCACAGCTCCAAAGAAAAAAACAAACAACACCCTAACCCCCATAATATAGATGATATTTAGAAAATCCTGCTGTCAGTTATCATTCACTCTGACAGAACCATAAGGATATTATTATTTTCCAAATCCTGTCTGGATGTCAGGTGCCTACCAAAGCCACTCTGTCACTCCCTTTTTCACCTGGACAGTGGAGAGAAAAATGTAACAAAAGGCTTATGGGTTAAGGACAAGGAGAGATCACCTGCCAATTACTTTCATGGACAAACTCATAAACTGCTCCAGTGTGGGTCTTCTGTGGGTTCCGTAACTCCTACCAGGACAAGGTCACAACCTCCTTCGAAAATCCACCTGCTCTGGCATGGGGTCCTCCAGGGGCTGGAGGCCCTCTCCAGGTCCACCTCCACAGGTAGACATCTGCTTCATCAGGGACCTCCATGGCTGCAGGGAAACAGCCTCCATCCCCATGGTCTTCACCATAGGCTACAGGGGAATTCTCCCTCACCTGGAGCACCTCCTCCTCTTCTGTCACTGACCTCATAGTCTGCAGAATTGTTTCTCTCACATAGCCTCACTTTTCTCTTTGCTACTGCTGTTGTCGCACAGGTTTGGGTTTTTGTTCCCTCCTTCTTAAATACATTATCCCAGAGGTGTTACCACCATAGCTGATGGGCTCAGCCTTGGCCAGTGGTGGGTCCTTCATGGAGCCGGCTGGCTTTGGCTCTGTCAATCATGAGGGAAGTTTCTAGCAGCTTCTTGCAGAAGCCACCACTGCAGCCCCCTGCTACCAAGCCCTTGACATACAAACCCAGTACACCTCCTGACCTAAACAGTGGTTGTAAGTTGATCCATTTTTTTGTACAAAGATTCTACAGTGTAAATATTAATGGAAGGTCTTTCTGAATTTTCCTCCTGGGATGCTGAAACTCATTATTTGAAGACAGTTTTGAAAAATGTCAGTAAAAAGCTGGATTTCTTATTTTGATTATTGGAAACAACATCAAAGTAGAAATCAAAGATACACGAATAACAAGTAAACTGAAAATAGTAATGAAAATTTGTGATGGATCACTTGAAAAGGCCAACGTTATTTTAACCTCCCCAGCTGGAGGGACAGGACTGCAAGCTGCTCAGCAGGTATAAAACTTCTAGGTTGGTTTAGTGTGAGTGTCAGAAATATTTCTGCTGTCTAAAATGTCAGCAGTCACAGAGAAAAATCAGCTGGCAATTCAGGACTGGCTGATGTATAAAGAGGATAGTAGTGTTTTGTTTTTTGGTTTTTTTTTAAATCCATCTTCTAATTTATTAACAGTGCAGAGCTACTTTATTAACAGTGGTAGAGCTGGTATTTACCTGTTATATGTGCTCATCTCTCCAGTTATGCAAGTGTATGTGTAAGATGTTGCTTAAAATCTGGCTGCATCTCATTTTTAGAGAACAGGGGTAAAAAACCCAAGTCTGTGGTAGCGGTGGTATTCATTTTACCTCTCTCTACCTGTTTAAAACACAGAGTGCCCTAGTCTCTCTGGATTCCATGGAGAGGGATGGATCTTTTTGAGGTGCATTTTGTCTGGCCCTTTTCAAATGTCTGCTTTAGGACAAAATGAATCCCTTCCCCAGTTACTTAACTGCTGTGAGGTCAGTCTATGGTGGATGGATCAGCTGCTTTTTCATGGAAAGCCGTTTTTTGAAATCATCTGAGAGGAGTGTATCAACACTGCTCAATTTTTTATTTCTTTGGGAAAAAATAATTTTCAAACTTTATTAAAATAACTGTGTGTCCTTACGGAACACCAGATTTTGACAAAGCAAAATGTCACTATTGAATTTAGTGATGCTTAGAGGAAAATATTGAGGGAAAAGGGGGAAAACCTCAGCAAAAGAGCAAAATTTTAAATACTCCAAGAACGTTAACAACTTTGAAAAATCACTTTTTATGAAACTTCAGTTTTTGTTACATGAATTAGGATGTGAGTACCAGTCTGGAGTCCATTTGATTTCCTTTTGGATGGGAATCTCAGGCTTAGAGGATAGTTAAATGGGTAAGGTACAGCGTAGCAGAAAACTATTGGAGGCTTTTGGTGAAACCCCACAGGACAGCCTCCTTTGCCTTTGCAGATTTCCTTCTCCTTGCTTGTCATGTTCTTTTTATTTGTTTACAAATGCAGATCTTACACCACTAGTTTGTTCCATCTGAACTGGCAACCTGTGAGAAGTGCAGATGAGCCTTGCTTGGCATGTTATGTTTATCATCTTTGAAGTTGTGCTCTATTGTGATAGAATTAGAACACAAAAGCAAGGTAGAATTTTAAAAAAACCCACATGCAACTACTTTGATTGTCTGTAAATTAACAAACTGCAACGGTGGCTTAGACATTTCAGGAGTGTATTTTAGAAATGTTTGGAGATGGAGCCATATAGCTCATTGCTGGAGTCAGGCAGCTGAAACCAGAGGAAGACCCTTGTAACAATTAGCCCAGGAATATCTGCACGGAATATACATAGAGGGTTTTTGTCCTCTTCTTGTCACTGTTTTGCATGAGCCAGACTTTTTTTTAGAGATGTTAATCTTTCAGCGATGCTTAATTTGTTTATGCCAGTCTCATGCCAACAGATACAAACCTGCGTGTTTCCTAGACTTGCACTGGGAGTCCAAATATAACTCAAAGGGGTGAGCACACATCTGCTCATGCACAGCTCCCAATATTAAAGCATGTCCATTGCTTTCAGTTGGAGCAGAATAATTCATTTTTACCATTTGAGAGTTGGGTACTTCCTTTTTTATTCCCTGAATCTAAATTGCCTCTATTTGAAAGATACAAGTACTTTTCCACTGACACGTGTAGAAGGGCTGTGGAAGATCGCCTGTTGTGGCATTTATATTTCCTCTTTGACGTTGCAGGCTTTCAGAGTGTTCTAATCCCCTGGGAAGCATTCAGATTTACAATTTTAAGCCACCACTCATTTGAATTTTGGCATTCAGTCAAACAGAAATTTGTCATAGTTTATAATGCTTGTTAACGAGGAACATCAAAAATTAATGCTCATTAGGGTGCTCATTAATATGCATGGTAGTCTCAGTTTTGACTTAATTAAGTGAAGCACCACCACTTCATAGGGGTATTGTGTCACTGCAGCAAAGAAAAGTTCAAAACCATGCTGCAGTGACAGGATGGAGCAATGCTCCCTTTGGACAGCATTAGCACATATTTTGTCGTGGAGCATTGCTCATCCACTGCTCTCTAGCTTCCTGACAGCTAACAAGAACAACTGCTGTAGGGCTACTGTTGATATTTGTTATTCAGTGTTGTTGCTACTTGCATTCCTCAGAGCTTTAGGAATACAATGCATGGCAGAGAAGTAGTTACAAGATGGATGTGTTGGTGTATGTGCCTACCCTTACACAACTTTGATAAAGATTAGTTCTGGGGAGGCCACAGGGATTTCTCTGCTTTACACAGGTCTGACAGGTCCCTGAAATCCATAACATGGATTTAAATTGGCATTATCAAAAGTATAGTTATGAATGTTGGTAGATGAGAAGCTCGACATGAGCCGGCAGTGCGCTCATGCAGCCCAGAAGGCCAACCACATCCTGAGATGTATCAAGAGAAGCGTGGCCAGCAGATCAAGAGAGGTGATTCTCCTCCTTTACTCTGCTCTGTGAGACCCCACTTCGAATACTGCATCCAGTTCTGTGTCCCCACCATAAGAGGGACGTAGATCTGTTGAAACGCGTTGAGAGGAGGGTCACAAAGATGATCCAGGGGCTGGAGCACCTCTGCTACAAGGACAGGCTGCTGGAGCTGAGGCTGTTCAGTCTGGAAAAGAGAAGACTTTGGGGGAACCTAATAGCTGCCTTCCAATACCTGAAGGGAACCTACAGGAAAGCTGGGAAGGGACTTTTTACAAGAGCGTCCAGTGATATGACAAGGGGAAATGAATTTAAGTTAAAGGAGAATAAATTTAGATTGGATCTTAGGAAGAAATTCTTCAGTCCAAGGGTGGCAAGACTCCGGAATAAATTGTCCAGAGAAGTTGTGGCTGCCCCCTCCCTGAAGTTGTTCAAGGCCAAGTTGGATGAGGCCTTGAGTAACCCAGTCTAGTTGAGAGGCAGGGATGTTGGATCTGTAAGGTCCCTTCCTACCTAAGACATTCTATGATTCTGTGACTGGCACACATAAGGAAAAGTGCACTAAGCAGCTGCCAGGAGCCCTACATGACTGCTACTTTAGTGAGCTCAGCTGGATACATCAGTTTGAAACAGCCCATGTGAAGTCCTTGGGGCTCCTGCTCAGTTCTGCTGCCTGACTGGAGTGAGGTCAACATGTGCAAATGCAGTTCAAAGCGTGGCAGGACTTCTGCTTCCTTGGAGTATTAATTAATTGAACAACTGCCATTAATGCCTTACCACTCAAGCCACGGGAAATTAAAGAGTAATGAGTATTTTTTTTTAAAAAAGAAAATGTCCACTTGGGGATATGAACTTGTCAAGAAGTTTTAGCACTCATGCAGCACACTAGCTGAGAGTTTTCCAGCTCCACGTCCCCTTCTCTGTCTACGTGCCCACCCACCTTGTGGCCTATGTCCTGCCATGGAAGCACTTGGCTAGGAAATGGCTTTGGCTCTCACCCAGCTCTCCTGGGGCAGGCATTGCTGCCCAGAGCAGGGTACCCTGCTATAGCAGGAGTCAGAGGGCTAAGAGGAGTCAGGGTGCAAGCTGGTTAGATGTGAGGAATGGATAAAATTGGTACTGAGGCAGAACTGAGACTGACACTCATGCACAAAGGATTGATCTGGATGAAGAGATATAGACTTTTCTCTGATTTTTCCTCATCTGCCTTTCAGCTTTGTTGTCTCCCATTCCTTAACATTAATTTAATTAAAATACAGTACATATGTAAATAACAAAGCTCTTTTAAACCTCTGCCCACTTTTGCTGCCTACATGCCATAGCCTCAGTCTCTACTTTTCGCTTGCTTCAGAGTTTAGACTATTGGTGAGGCAGAGTGGGGATGCTTGTGTGAACAGGGCACCAGCTAATACAGGGTGCTTCGGGCATCATCTGTTGATACAGTTGTTAATGGCTTCACTGGGACTTGGAAAAGTGTGTGTCCAAATCAGGCTTTATGGATCTTCATGGGAAGGGTTCAATGGGTTCAATTGTTGCTGTAGTATTTAATTGCAAGAACCTCCTTTTTTTTGAGCTGCTAAGTGCAGAAACTTGAATGCAAAATTAACAACTCGGTATTGCCTTCTTCTTGGTTTTGCCCCTTGGGGGACTGATGTTTTACAACCTGAGGCTCTATGCAGTTCTAAGTAAGTGTGAAATGCCATCTTGCTCCAGCTGTGTTCTTTCCTGGAAGCGTTTCACATAGGGTGTTTATTTTACAACAGGCAGGACTACAAGGAATTACTACTGACATCCAAGGAACTATTTCTAACTTATGCTCATACTAAATCAGATCAGGAAGAGAGCTTTCCAAACCCCATAGAGTCCCAGGGCCATACTGCTGGGGAAGGTGTAAGATGTGATGGTGGGTATTTAGATGGGCTGGATTCAAAGCTCAGCTTCCCTTTGGGGACTTCTCAAGTGTGTGTGTGGTGGCTGAAGGGCCACACACAGAGAGACAGGTCACCTGCTCGATCATCAGAGCATCACTTGCATGCAATCGTGTTCTACCAGCTAGAGGGAAAAAAACCAAAGAAACTAGATATGCCTCAAACCTGAATGCCAGCGGTTTGTTACTAAGCATGGGTGACTACAGACCCATTTGCTTTCCCATGACACTCCAGCTTTTTCCTGGAGATTGCTTCATTGCCTTTGTAATTTGATTCAAAGACAAAAGGTACATTTCATACCAATCCACTTCCGGTGATAAACAGGCTAAGTGAGGAACAGAGACTGACTCTGCATTTTCAGAACACATCAGCACAAACTTATTTAGAACAGGGGATTGCATCATTTTGATTCCCTGAAAGAGCTCATGAGGTTCTCAAGCTCTGATTCTACCAGTGTGGTACACTGGTCCATTTTTATTAGTGAAGACCCTAATAAAACAACATGCATGCAGGCACACTAATTAATTCAGGCTTTGACATTGGGATAGTCTCCTTCTTTATTCATCCAGGTACTTCCACTTGTTTTTAAATTCCCTTCCTTTGTATTTTAGGACGGGATTAAACAACACTGGCATTAAAGGTGTCGGTGAAAATTACATGCTTCTGCATGTAATGGAACGTAGTGACTAAAAGATGTGGCTCAGAATGGCCCCATAGCCCCAAGAGAACAAAAGGTAGAATGTGGTATTTCAAACAGAAGTGATCAAACATCCCCTACTATATGGCCAACTGCAAAGCCAGCTGCATAGCTCAGGTGAAAATGTCACAGACAATGGATTGCAAGTTCAACAAAGAGTGCACACATCTGATGAAGTTTTGGAATACCTGTGATCTGTAGAATTCAGTGCTTTTTGTTTTTACTATCTGTCCTTTAAACTAGAATCAGCTGAGTTCAAAGGAAGAGCATGGTGGGGTTGGGGGACACATCAGTAGGAGGTGGTCTGAATGCTTCCAAGCAGGAATAGTATTCCTATAAAAAGAGCAAGTAGATATGAGGTGGGTGAAGAGTCAGTGTCTTTTGCATATGTTGACCTTGATGAGTGTGGCTTCTTGACACCAGGATCCTTTCAGTATGACACAACTCACCTTCTGTCTGTTAGCAAGTGGTAAGGTGTAAATCTGCCTGGAAAATTCTGCTCCTTGAATATTTGGTCACTTTGTTAGAACAGACACAGAACAAGCATCTCATGATATTCTCTAGGCAACATTTTCTTCCTGTTTTTTTTTGCTTTCAAAGTTACTAATGGGGAAAGAGGGATTAAAAGAACTCTGTGGAGGACTGTAGAATAAATCTAGACTGTCTCACTGCACCACCTCCGAGGTGTGTGGCTGCTCCCCTCTGCTAAATCTCCACTTTCCTAGTTCAGCAAGTTTGTGCCCCACTGACCAGCTCTCTGATGGGAGGATCCTAAAGGAGAAGAGAGGCCATAGAATTGTATAACAGCTCTGCAGCTGATCTTCCCACTAATAATCAAGACATTGCTAAGAAGCTCAGTGTTTTTAGCAGCATGGGATTCAGTCCTTTGCAGGGGGTGTAGTGCATACATGTGCCCCCACAGGTGTGCCATGGGGCTCAGTGCGTGGACACTCGCATGTTAAAATGAAAAAATTGAGACATCTAAGAATCAAGAACTAGAAACTTGGATACTTTTGCAGTTTTCTGAAAAGTCTCTTATCCTCAAACAAATATGACCTTAGTGGCATAGGTACTGAGTAAATAACAATACTTCCTGACCAGTTTTTCCAAATTGATGCAGTCTGGGCAGGTCAGAGAAGCAATAAAATTTTCATCTCTCTGTTTCAGTCCAAGCAGTTTTTGTCAGGAGAACTTGTCTTTAAATAGGTATTTGTGACTATTTCCATTCTGACCTCTAGTTCTGACACCTCAGTGTCCCCCTAAAGTAACAGGGCATCTTCTTTCAGGACCTACATATATTGGGCACATGTATAGGGATTTGCATGTCAGTGGATTAACACAATTAATGCAGGCAGTTGTAAGCAGCTTACTGAAGAGACTGAAAGTGCTGTTTTGTATCACTCTCAGCGTTCTACAATTCATATGGAAGATATGTGGCCATTACCACCTCCTCTTAATGCACATCTGCACAAAAGTGCTAAGAGCAGACATCTCAGCACTTTGTTTTTCTGCCGATAAAAGGAAACTCTTCTTAGTTTTTCTTCCAGTGAAGGCATATGCAGCAGCTTTGCATGCAAATAGCAATTACTGGCAGGAGAGACGACTTTAGTATCGATTTTAAGTCAGGGAATTTTCTCTGGCTGAGAACTTGTAGAATGTTCTGAATACAATAATATATAAGGAACGGCATCAACTTCTGACATCTGATGCTGTCAGAATTCCCTTTCAGCCCCTTTTTATTAAATGCAATCCCTCTTACAGGGTTTTTCTTTTACTAAGAAAGTAAAGTTGCAAAAGATAGTTGTAAAGAGTAGGTGGCAAAAGAAGGGAGACTTAGATTGTCTTGAAACCATATCACCTACTTGCAATATCAAATTGAAGAAGTCTGGACTTTTAAAGCCCTGGACCATGAAAATAATTCTCAAAATACTCCCAAATACTGGTCTGTAAATGTTTGGACCCATATCTGTATGCTTCTCTGTTTGTTTTTAGGTCCTTTTAAATTGCCGGTTTATGTTAGTCTTTTGTATGCCTTCAGGGATCTTTACTCAGCTGAGCTTGTGAAAATGCCTCCTACAGGTTTTCCAATTTCTGTCTCCTTTTCCATTAACACTTTTGGATGAGTGTCACCTGGGCTTGGTGCCTTGTCAATTGGAAGGATCTCTTACTTTTTAATAACCATTTTGAACTGTTGGCTGCACTGGAGATATGCTGAACAAGAGAATCAGTTGATACTTTACATCCAACTGCCATTTTTATTTAGGAAAGCAGGTATTGGCACAGCCCCTGGGAAATTTGGGGGAAGGAAATGCTTCTGATGAAGTTAACAGTTTGATGTCGGTACTGATGTATACAGCTGTAGCCAAAAGAGGAGGTGTGTGGATTAATTAATTAGAAAATAGTTGCTACTTGTGACCACCCAAGGGTATCCCTCTGTGCTCAGCACATAGAAATACCCGTTCAGAGGAGCCCTGTTTGCTTACTAGTAAACCAACACCTTTGGCACTAAAAATCTGTCATTGCAGGAACCTGTCTGAAGAAATCAGAATGTTCAGTGACATGATACAGCATCTCTCCTGAGAATGAGCAGCAGGGACAGATAGCAACTTATTCTCCTCTCAGCACCTGCAGGGTTGCTGTCCAGTTTCTAAACCCTTTGCTGTTAAAAAGCCAACACTTGCCAACAATTATTATATAATGCCCTCTAAGGTACTTCATGTCTTTCTGCTTCTGTATGTCTGCCTACGTTAGCACATTCCTCTCTTACTGATGTGCTGCCTAAATGTAAAGTGCAGCCTCATTTTTTTGGTTTTTTTTAAGTGTTGCTGGATTATGCCAGGTGATGATTACTATTTTTAAAATACAGCCTTAGTAACAGCGAGAACTGTTTTGTAATGCTCAACAAAAGCTGTCTTTAAAATCTCTTTGTCTGTATAAAGCATTACAGTTTTTGATCTGTCTCACCCCTGACATTCCAGAACTGTTGCCTGGTGAGGGTAAGGTAATTTCTAAAAATATTATTTTGAGATAAAGGCCACAAAGACCTGTTAATGTGTGTTTATTTTTTTTTAAATGAGAAAAATAAAAATAATTTTGCAAAAATTTCTCTTTGCTAGTGTTCTACTTTGAGATGTTTAGCTTGTTAGCTAAACTCCATTACCACACTTTTCTAACACAGATGCATTAATGAAAGCTAAAAAGCTGGCAGATGGCATCTGATCATTCAAAACTGTAAATTAACCATTGTGTTCTTTGCATAGGGAATCAAGTGGAGCTCCTCAGTCAAATCCCACCATGATGTTAGGCAGCTCTTCTATATTCCAGCAGCCCTTTCTTCTCTGAAACTTTGGCGAAGTGATTGACTGACACACAGGTAATAGGATGGGCTGGGTTGATCCTCGTATTCGTTTCATTATGGTGTTTTTATGTATCTGTGTAAGCTTTATGATAATATGGAATATGGAGAATTGATAGATTCTTTCTGTTACCTTGCAGGCAAGCTCATCCTTTGTGGATTCCTTTGTCTCCTCTTCCTCATGAGATTATTAGGTTTTATAGTTTAGCCTTCCACAGAGCCACTTTCCTCTGAATTTTCCTTGTCTCTTCTGTCTCCTTTGTTAAAGAAAGAGACGTGCCATAACACAGGATTGCTGAGAGCCATTATCACTTGTCAGACTTCAAGATGCACTAAAAGGTTTAGGAAAATATGGATTTTTCAGGGCTGGGGGGCATCCCCAGGCAGTCACATAGAAGAAGGGATTTTTATCTGTATAATCTGTCCAAAACACATCATGTTAGAAAGCATTTTGGGCCCTTGGTGCAAAGAACACTTATGGGCAGCCCTTGTGTGGGTTTCTTGGATTTCTCTGTTGAAAAGGAGTTGGAGGAAGTACAAAAGAACCAAAGAACCCCAGCAAGAAGCTTCTTTTTCATTAGAAGCTGTTTTAAAATATATTTTCAACACTCTGCATTTCTAAGAAGTCTTATCTGGTGTCAACATGGCTTGCAGTTTATGTGGAATAGGGATCTTTCATCCACAGCAAGGGATAGTGGCTCTCTAGATAGAGAGTGCATGGTGTAGTGTGCCTCTGCTTTTCATTTGGGCAACCATGATACTTGTGGGAATTGTGAGTGAATGGGGGAGAAGTACAGGTTATTTCTGTGTTCCTTGCCAGTGGGCTGGCATCCTTGCTTTTGCAGATTATTTCTCTAGAGACATTCTCCTAACCTTACTGATGAGAGGATAAATGTTAAGGCAGATTTTTACCTACAGTGGAACAGTGGGTTCAGGAGTCAGTGAGAAATTACAGATCAGACATTCCCTTCCAGTTTTTTTGAAGTGTTTCTCTTTGCACTTGAACTGGTTTTATTCCATGTGCTTCCCTTGACTTCAGAAAGCTTATTCCTGGCTGATGGCAGAATACTCAAGCAAAGAGCCTGGTTCATGTTACAAATGTGGGGCAGGAGTGGTGCATGGTCAGTTGGTAGTGTATTTATAGTTGGAACTTGACATTAGCCTCAGGTTTTTTGAGATTCTATTCTACAAAGCTATTAGACGTATCCAGAGAGCACACTATCCTATGGCAGCTCTGCATAAAGGAATAGGTAAAATACTATTGAGCAGCTTAAAAAAAGGCAGCTTTTATTGCTGAATTAAGCTCAGAAGAATAAATTGAGATTTCAAGTCATGCAGGAGGTTTACCTTTCATTTATTTTGATGGAACATGTGTATCCAAATCACTTTGAGCAGCTCAGCCTCATTTCTGCAACTCATGTACTCGCACAGCTCCCACTGACTTGTATTCATCTGTGCAAGAAGATGGGGTTGGCTCTAGGTTAGGTACAAAGAAACTAAGAAAGTATACCACACAGCACAGGAAATATTTTAAATTACAATAAATAATAGATGATTTTTATGATGAGTGGCTATCGAGGCATAGACAAAAGGAGGCTCAGTATATTATTTGAACAGAAAGAAACTGTATTCTGCTTCCTTCTCCTCCTGCCCTTCCTCTCCCTGCCCCCATTTTATGGTGCTCAGATTCTAAAGAAGAGAAGAACTAATTTTAAAGCAATGCTCTTTATTGTCCTAACTTGGCCATTTACTCTGAGTTTTCCACAGTATTAAGTATTGCTTATGTATTTTAACAAGATTTTAAAATACCTTTACTCAGGTAATGAATATACGTTATTTATTTTCTCAGGGACTATTGATGTTGGAAAAAACATCTCAAAAGGATTTCACACTATTTGGCCTAAACGACCTCTAGTTTTAGAGAACTAGTTGTAATATCCATAACTGAAAGCAAACATCATCCATATTAAAACTCGGATGAAGCATATTTGTCTAATTAAACAATGCAGTGAGCTTTGGCATGTGTCTGCAGCTGAAGCTGTTTCTTAGAGAGACTTATACTCTGAATTTATCTTTATTAAGGCCTTGTCCAAATGATAAATATATGCTGCCTTCTTGCTATCTGCCACTTGGAAATAAATCACTTTAGGATTGATTTGCTTAGAGCTTTCTTCACTCTGTGTCCTGCCACCCAGGAGGACATGCTGGAGCTCTTCACAGAAGCACACAAATAAGCTGAGCTGCTGAGAGAAGAAAGCTAACAACAGCGTGACAGAGCACTATGTATTCACTGGCACAGATGTCATCATGACTGTCATGATTTAAAACTTGTGGAAGTGTACACATTACTAGAATTTTGCATAGAGTCTACTGGCAACCTTGCTTCAAGCTTGTTCTGCTTGAGAGCAGAGCTTGAATATGGGTGTGTATAGCTCCACTACCTACCTTCCTGTTTCCAAAATTCTAAAATGGCATATGCAGAGGAGCCCAGCTTTGCGGTCTTAGTTGTGATAAACGACTATGCTACAAAACAAGGGAATCTGGAACCTGGATTGCTTGCTGATTTTGAGGCAGCTTAAACAAAAGATTTTGCAATGTGAAGCTGTTCAAGGCAGATGCTGCTTTTGTGAAGAGATGAAGTAAAATCTGAAATATTAATGCTTCCAAATGTTAAGAGTTATACTATTTGCTCCTAAACTCAGATTCATTTTTCTTGCTGTGCCTTGTCTATTTTAGATGCAGAAAGGCAGACATAGAAAGATGCAGCGCAGTGAGAGTAACTTGGTGACAAAAGTGGGTAGTGCAGTAGTACCGAGGATCATGAAGACAGTGCTGGGTAGCAAGAGAGAGCCCCTTTTCCCTGTCTGGTCTGGCACGAATCCACTCTCTTTGCCAGTTCTAGTCAGGGGCTGAACTGGGACCTAAAGCAGCTGCTGTAGGGTTCACACTGTCTTTCACCTAACACCTATGAGTATTTTCATTTTCTTTTGAGAGAGAGCAGTATGACTGTTTTGCTGTGTTGGTATAAATACAGTCCAAGTTCTTTGAAAGAAAAGAAAGGCCCATTGCCAAGGACCTCACGACTCTTACTGGCACTGACACAAGTGAGCCTTAAGCATGTGCTTAAAGTTAACACATGCGGAAGTGCTCTGTGGAACTGGCATGGTACAAGCTGTATGTTTAAACTTGGGCACTTGAGTCTGGCTCTGGGTCTAAAAAGGGTTTTATGGAAGTGATTCTGAAAGCTAATGGAATTTAATAGAGTTTGAGATCAGTTTGGAGTTTTTGAACTGTGTAGTAATAGCTAATAGAAAAATATTCTTGCTCTAAAACATTTGTTTTAAAAAGCCTATTATGTTATATGAAATTCCTTAGTGGTTTTCCATAATGATATTTAAACTGGTGTATACTGTAGTGCTTGACGGGCATGTGTGGCAGCCTGACTTTTCATGTTAATACCAGCTCTGTTAGGGACACTGTATTTTGGAGAAGCAAGAATTACACTGAAGTGCAGCAATTTTCTATTATATACAAACAGAACCTTAGAAATCACCTCTTTAACCTGAAAAGCTCCTGGAGCCTGATCTTGCAGTAAATCAATTAAAATGTTTTTGCATTTTGGTCTTCTGTCTGGTACAGAGAGCAGATTTAAAAAAGCTCTCTGATGTTGTTGAGGGCAGCTATGCTGGTTAACTGAGTAAAAAATGAAGCTGAAAATTTTATTTCATCCAAAGTGTGAAGGCACTTTGAGTGAGTTGTAGCTAAAAGCCTTTGGGAAAGAGTCCAGGTTGTATACATTAGATTTTTTATGAGTTAGAGTGATAGAAGGTGATTTCTAGTTTTAGGAGTACAGTAATGAGCTCCACTGACATCACCTGGAAAGGATAAACTTCTGCTCCTGTTTTACATTACTGGGGAAAAAAAAACCAAAACAAACAAAATGCAACAGGAAAAAAATATGCAAGTTTGCAAAGTATTTTTTATAGCCATTTTTGAGATATGAGGAAAATAATTTAAAATTTGCTTTTCAGAAAAAACGTTTTTATGCCCTGTATAATTGATGCTGTGATTTGCAACTCTTCTGTTTAAATGCATGGAGATATTTCTGGCTAAACTAGGGTGATTAGTAGAACTGTAATTTTAACACTGAGAAGCGTTTAAGTACTTTATCAAATTAACAGTGTATGAGCAAGACCATGACAGGTGAACATGAAGAGTGAAATAATCTTTTATGTGTTTCATGGTTCCTATTTCCTTACTGAGGTATTGTCTGGAGCACGTTAGTAGCTGTGCAAGTAATACTTCTTGGTGGAACAGAATGTTTTTACTCAGTGTAGCCAGTGAAAACCGGTTTGATTTGACCAGTAATGGAATAAGTAGAATTCTTTCTTTATTTTTTTTTAAATGACATGTTTGCTTAAGAGCAATGTTGATATTGAAATGGTATTTCAAGATTGTGGTTGAATCAACAAGTGAACAGTGATGGGCAATTGTTTCCAACATGGTTTTGAGACAGCGTATGTCCTTCCAATTTCATGAAGTATTGGTTACTGTAATAGATGCTTCCCTTAAAGACAGCAGCAAAATCAATAGTAATGATTGTTACACCGGTTTGTGAGTGTGTGTGTCTTTTTCTAACTTTTCTCCTTTCCTGTCTTCCTTTCCTTATTTGCATGTACCGAAGGCTTCCTTGCAGCCAGGCCATTGCCTCTGGGAAGAACGCTGATGTCGTTACAATTAGGCAGTTTTCTCTCAGAGTGTCCTTCCAGTCTTTATTGCTGCACATTAGCTACGTGCCATCTTTACAGCTGTTTTCTTGGAGCTGCCTTTCTCTGAAAGGCCATTTGCAAAGAACAGCTGACACTTCATTGGAAGCCGTTCTACCAAGTGGCTGTTTTACCCGGGAATCTGATGGCTTCTTCCCTGGTTAATTCTCTTCTAACTGCTCTTAATTACACAGAAAAGGCTGAGGAAAAAAAAGGGGGAGTATAAAAGTTGGTTTGGGAAAAATAAATGGGAAAACCCCCTCTGCCTTCAAGCTGTCTCACTCAGGCTTTTTAATCCCCTGCAGCAGGGAGCAGCTGATCCTGTGTGAGGGCACCAGCGGTGGTTCCGTGCCTGAGCAATGCTGCTGGGCTCCCCAGAGGGCTGTGCCAAGGCCGTGGGGGCAGCTGGAGAGGACACCATGACACAGCAGCTGCTGAGGGCAAAGCACACTGTCAGTGTCCCTGCTGAGCTAGCAAGCAGGATTAATGGCTAAAAGAACACAGTTCTTTTGCAAAGTAAGTTCCCAAGAGAGAATTGGTTGTTGCTCTTGCAGAGTTCAAAAGTACTTGCCGATGTGGGTTAGTGATGTCACATAACTGTCGTGGCACAACCTGACAGGGAGCTGAATGCTTTGAGAGCTCATGTAAACTCAGCAGAGCTCAACATCTCCACAGGAAAGGGCTTCCTGGGGTCAGTGAACTGATAAAGGTATGTTGCTTTTCAGGGCCTTGCACCCTTACACGACAATAGCATATGAGGTAGCATGGCTCTGGAGGAAAAAAGGCTCACGGATGTTTTTCTGGTGTCTCAGAAACTTGTCGCTCAAAGCGATGTGCAGTTTTCCAAGGGTGCATTTATGTGAGCTGCTCAGGCTGTTCCCAAAATAACCTCAGTCCTCCTTCCACTGCCAACCATTTCCAACACTACTGAACTAATCTTACCTAAACTTGTTCAGTCTTCAGCTGGATCAATAAGTTAACCACATATGACATCGTGTGGGAGATGGGATGTGCATGCAGGGATAAATAGAAAGAACATGAGGTTCATTCCTTCCAGCTACAGCAGAGTCTTAGCTTGAGAAACTACATTCCAGACACCTCAAAGCAGTTACTGTCAGCTTGGCACTGTTCTGCTCACTCCTTGGCTAATCCCAACACACCTCTTAAATTGAGGCAGTTTGCTGGTTTCATTATTCTGCCCAGATTGATGATAATTAGGTCACAGCATATATACTGTGCCATACTGTATGACTTGAGTAATGCCCATATGGAATTACTTAATTAAGCCAAGTGCAAATGTATAAATTCTGTATTTGTAAAAGTAAAGTGCTGGATTCCATTTTCAGAAAGGTTTTGTCTTCTGAAGCTGTTAATATATTTCCACTGCTATCACACTTTAAATGAACTCATGAGTTAAGAACAGTGACAGAGGATAAATTATCATACAGCTGGTAGGAGTGAGATAAATAAAAGCATATACATAAAAATAAATGGATTCTGTCCCTGTGTGTGCAGAAGAACCAGTCCTTGATGAGGAAAGGGTCTTAACTAGCTTAGTGTAATTAACTGTTTTAGTGCTGCTTCAGGAAGAGATGTTTGCAGTTCTTCCTTTGAAGTCAAGTGTTGCAAGCATGTGCAGAGTGCACTAACAGCACTGAGAAACTATTTAGGAGATGCATAGAGGAAGAAGGTGAGGAAATCTTGGACAGAAGGGTCATTTCAATCTTTTAATTTTTATGTCTGTCTTTTTTTTTCCTCTTTCCTCCCCCCAAAAAAGAAATCAGTAGTCAGCTGAAAGACACTGCTAGTGAAACAAACAGAGAACTTAAACCTGAATTTAAGGCTCTGGGCAGCATCTTGCAATAATCTCCAGGCCAGTGGGAAGGTCCCTCTGTGTGTGTGTCATCCTGGGGTCAGTTAGTAAACATCCAATATAAGGAGCACAGAAGAAAAGACAAGGCTAGGTCATGATTCTCAGCTGTGTGATTCATGGTGTATGAATCACACATATGTAACTCATATATATATATATAGAGAGAATTTGTGAAATCTGCTTACTGAAGTTGAAGACGGGATGTTAGAAAGTCGTTGAGTTGGTACCATGGTATGTCATGCAGCTCCTTTCCTTTCTCCTTCTGTCTGTTGGTCACAAGTGAACACCATAGGAGAGATAGATGTGATGAGAGGTGCTGTGGTGGCTTTATACTGTGTACAGTGCCCTTGTCCAAGCAGAGTCCTGTTCTTTTTTTTTGCTCTTCTGGCAGTACAAATTGACTAAAAAAAGGGGAAAGAATGCCCCATCTTGCTTTTGTGGATGAGTGTATATGCACCTAGTGAAAACATTCAAGAAAACAGATGGGTTTACTGATGAATCAACATTTGTTTTCACTTAAGAAAATAAAGCATATGAGCTGATAGTGTTTGCCTGCATGCCTGCTTCTCATCTGTGACAAAAGCTGTCACACATACAGGCTGTATGAACTGATTGTGACACAGGGGTAGTATTTCAGAGATAAGTAATACCCTATGAGCTCCATGAGCAAGGAAGGAGCAAACAAGTTGGTGCCTCAAAGTAGGAAACCTCTTCTGGTGGGCTCACTCCTAGCTGGCTGGCTCAGGTAGCAGCCAGACAGGTCAGGAGCAGCCAACCCACTTGAGCCCATGCTTGAGGCAGTCCTGTCACATCTGGTGCTGATTCCTGCCACTTCCCTGGCCCTGGGACTAGCATTTAGAGTTGCACAGCCCAATCAGCTCACCCACCTGGCTGAAATGTAAACTCATAACAATGAACAAACCATTAAAAAAATAAAATAAAATAAATTTCAAAGTCAGGCCAATGATCTTGCAATGCAGGCTGGGACACAACCATGAGAGAAGGACGGCCCTTTCCAGCAGCTTTGCAGGCTTAATATAAGCTTCCTGTGAAATTGCACCCTAAAATACATTGATCTAGTGGCTAAAATTGAGACAGTGAAGATTTGTTCCCAATTCTTTTTCTGAGGGCCTACATATGTTCCCTTCTGTGGTGAAGGTGATACAAGAGATTCCCTTCCTCTGCTGGTCACCAGTTGCTGTCTCTGTGCGTCCTTTGTTATGTGAAAAGAATGGAGCTGGGGACTCTAATGACTCAAGCTAAAATGAGTATCTTCTAAATAATATTGTAGGGTTTTCTTGTTGTTTTTGTTTGTTTGTTTGTTTTTAACTGAATGATTTCTGTGCACCAGTTTCAGCAGAGCCTCCTAAGACAATAAGGCAGCTCCACAGGGACCTGAGCCCTCACTCCATGGGCAAGCCCTGCTCTCCGTCTTCTTCGTTGCTGCTCTCTGCTCTCAGTTGAGCGCAGCACAGCACCAGGAACCGCTGCGTGTCTCCAGGTGACCAGTGCTAGTGAATAGGCAAAAGAGCCCTGCAGCATTTTGAGATGACTCTGCTACTACCAGCTTTCTGCTGTACCCTGGCGGGCTCAGGTGTCTTACATCGTGAGGCTTTTGCTTTCTTTTTAAAATGTATATCACCATGGAGTATGTCTGTGCAGTTCAGGGGATCACAGGCTCAGTGAGGTGGTGTGGTGGTTTGGCCTTGACTGGAGGCCAGGAGATCACCAAAGCCGCTCTATCACTCCACCTTCTTACATGAAGAGGGGACAGGGAAAATACAGCAAGAGGCCCCTGGATTAAGAGCGGCTTAATAAAGCAAAAACTAAGGCCGCACGTGGAAGCAAAGGCAAACAAAGATTATTCTCTACTTCCCATCAGTGTGTGATGTCCGGCTGCTTTCTCAGGAAGCAGGCTACAGTATGTGTAGCAGTTGCTCCAGAGGATAAGCACAGTCCATGAATGCTCCGCCACTTCCTTCTTCCTTCTTGCTTTTATATCTGAGTTGACATCACATGGTATGGAATACTCCTTTGGCCAGTTTAGGTCAGTTGGCCCAGCTGTGTCCCCCCCCAAGATCTTGCCCACCCCCAGCCTCCTGTTGGGGGAACGTGTGAGCACTGCTCAGCAGCAGCCAGAACACTGGGCTGTTATCAACACTGCTCTAGCTACCACTACAAAACTAGCACGGTGAGAGCTGCTGTGGGGAAAATTAACTCCATCTCAGTCTGACTCAATGCAGGTGGCAGGAGTTTGGCTCACCTGAGGAAGAGCAGGGTCAAACCTGCCTCTCACCTGGGAAACGGGGGTGCCAATCCAGGCACTCTTTTCTATTTAGGCTGTGGTGAAGTGTAGGTGGAGATCTAAGATACAGGTTGCAGAAAAAGAGGATGGAAGGAAGAACAGTCTTGAAGATAGACCTGAAACTACTATTTTGCCTTTTTCACATACACAAAAAAAGGGATCCAGCCCCAGGTCTTTATGTGCCTTTTTTTTTTTTTTTTTTTAAAATCCAGAAAATGTGCATACACATAACATTTCATTACTGAAGTTTAATAAATGGTTACTTGAAAATATTTCCAGATTCTCTGCTGAAAAGCCATACACAAATGAAAAGCTTTATTGTTATTACTCAGTGTCATTCTTGGTGTGGGCTCTAAGCCTGGCATTGTGCTGAGATTTTCCTATTGAACAAAGCATTGATCTTACCTTTCCTTCTGCTGGCTTCCCTGCACTGGAAATTCCTCTGTAGCAGAAGGATGGACTCAGGATTTAATGGGATAAATTGAGATTTATATTTAGCCTGAGAGTTGTTTCATGTATCAAAACCAGCTCCCTGTTAATTTCCCAGTGAATGTGTTTCTCTGAATATATATTTTTTTTTTGTACCACTTCAGTTTCCTTCTATTCTACATCTTGGGCTCCTTAAGAGCAAATGATTTATTTCACTGATGTTTAGTCCTGTCACTTTTCTTTTCAATGCTCTCAAAAAAAGGTTTTGCAGAAGGGCACAAAATCCATATATAGAAAAGAGAAGTGCTGGTCTTTGTCTACAAGGTGATGCTATTGTCAGTGAATGTGAATAATCCTTTTTACTTTTCTATAAAGGTCTGATATTTCTTTCCTCGTATAAGATAAAATAGTCTGTCCATCCTGCAAATGCCCAGTGAAGTGCGATTTCACATCAAATCTCTGTCCCATGGTCAGATAATGTGATGTTCACCTAAAGAATAAGAGAGCTTGACAAGCTTCAGCTCACCAAAATGGTAATGTTCATCACTGCCTGAATTTAATTTGAGCTTCCTTTCTAGCTCACTTTCCAGGGGAGGAGACCTGGGAGACTGAATATGTAGAAGACAGCTTGTGGAGAGATGTTATTACAAAGAACTGGAGAAAGATAACTACCCCCTGGGAAATGTGGCATTTGTAGTCTCTTTCTCTAGTTTGATATAGGAAAATTAGACGTGCTTTGGGACTCCATAAAAAGCACTGAAGTAATCTGTTTCTGGGTTGTTTGGATTTATTTTTGGTTTAGTTTGTTTGATTTTGTTGGCTTTTTTTTGTTTGGTTGTTTGGAGACTTTTTTTTGAGTTGAAAGACCCTTGCCAATGCATGTAGTTTGTATTTTCTGTTCCATTTTGGAGAACTATGGTGGTATTGTTAATCAGTTATTTCTTCTGTTCTAGCAGCTTCATTAGTATGCCTGCTATGCTGTTTACACTTGATTTTTCTAATATATAGATCAAACTGGTTTTTTTTTTCACTCTGAAAATTTGTATGGATTAATCTTATTGACCTTCTTACACTTTGAAAAACTTTTAATTAAGTCCCCTACACAAAATCTCATATAAAAGTAGAAAAGGTCAATACCATGGGTATTTTTGTTTATAGCACTCTGGGTCAAGGACGCTCAAATGTCGCCAAGACCTTACTGATTATTTATAAAACATCGGGTCATTTGTTCAAAGGTTATATCTGCCACAGATTGTGCATATCTTTTCCTGAGTCTTGCAAAGACAGTAAGTTTCCATTTTCTGTTTAGGTCAAGTTATGACAGTGTGTTCTGACAATGGTAGTCTGAGAATGATGTGCTTATTAAAGATGAAACTGGATTGAAGAAGTCATCAGGGTTCTGCTCATGATGCTTTCTAAAATTAATGGGCTGAATCTTCCATACACTGGCAAAAGTTCATTAGCTTTGGTGGAACTACTTGTATGGGATGCAGATCTGATGTTTAGCCTATGCTTCATTTAGAGATACATTTTAATAAACAAGTGAAAAAAATAGAAAAAATACTCAGTAGATGGCACATTTGGAAGCTGTTCTGCCGAGCACCTGTGCAGTGCAGGTGTAAAACCTATGTTTTTTTCTCAGAATACTTTACATTAAATAAACTTGTGTCACACAGAGATGTTCACTCACTAAAATTCCCTTTCCAGAGGGAAAGGCGGAATCTGACTCATTGCTTACAATTCCTCAAAATACATGGAGGCTTGTGAGCAAAGCCCTATCTATAAATTAAACAATAATACTAATTCATGTGGAACATGGCAGTCAGGCTGTGATTGAAGGATGCTGTCTGATGTGCTCCCTGCACATGAACCTTTGGGCATTGCCAGTCAAGTTAGGAGCAGCTTTTAAAACAGTCACATAGCTGGATTGCCACAAAGGTTTATAATAATAATAATAATAAGGGAGTACATAATTAAAGCCACTCCCAAACTGGAAAACCATTCTCAGAAGACTTCAGAGAGTCTAAAATGCTTGTTTATTCAATAATTATGAAGCATAATTATGGTAATGAGGTTAGCTCAGATTTACATATTAGCAATGCATTTTAATGATCTGATTATACAAAAGTGGGATACAATAGATTAAATTTTATAAGGAAAATTTGTTGCCAGACTGGAATCATAAGACACACCCCTCCACCCCATCCCAGATAGATTTATAAGAGCTCAGGGAATTACTGTGTAATAAATCCTATGGTGGTAATGAAAAATCCAGAGCAGAAAAATTTTAAACCATTTTGTATGAACAGAAATCCCTGGTTGCAGAACTACTGCTGAGTGACATTAAAGAGTACAGTAGTTTTCTTTTCTTCAAAGTATTTTTTAAAAATATCACCAAATGGGCTACAGAGTCCTTAGAGACAATTTTATGAAGAACGGTCGCTGCCTTTGTTTCTGAACAGTGACCTTAGCAAGTCTAGATAAAGGAAATGACCCTCCTGTTTTTTTTCCCAGCTCTCATCTTTTCTTTCATCTCTCTCATCCTTTCTTCCTTTCATCCAGTTTTTGCTTCTCTTGCTTTCATTCAATGATGTTCTCTCAAAAAGCCTGCTCTGTTTTCTGTCAATAACATTTGTATTTCAATGGTTGAAATAATTGTATTTCCTTCATGTATGACTTCTTTTTGCTTTCTTAGGCTCTGTAAAGCTTTCAAATTTTTTTTTAAAGGAACAATTTGGTTCCTTTAGTCTTTGCTTTGGTAATATAATACTGTCTTTAACTCATTAAATGTCCTCCTTTTATTGTTTTAAGAGGTTAGTGATTTATTTTGTGCGGCATTGCAGCAAACTGGATGATCCTTAAGTCAGGAAAAACATAGCAAGACTACGTGTAATGCTCTAAGTGGCCAAGGGGGATAATGTGCTGAAATATTCTGTTTGTATTTGAGGGGCTTGATGATTGTGAGTTTCTTTGTGATAAATAATTAAAAAATTGGTGAAATAGTGTGAATAAGAGTGAAATTAAAATGTGATAATTAAACAATCTTGAGGATGCTGAGATTGTGATAGTGATGTTTTTTCTCCACAAGGCAGAGCAATACAGGCTGGTTTTGTCATCAGAATTCACTCTATGCACCAGTTTAGCTCTACTGGAAATAACTTCTGCTCCAGCCCATCCTTCTGGGTTGAAGGTATTTAACCACAGGGGCTCCTGGAATGGACAGAAACTGCTATGCAGACAAAGATAGGCAGATCTGGCACTGTGAGAAGCAACATCTTTGGGAACAGCAACAGTGGTTTGCTGTCAGGTGCCAGTAGCACTCTGGGACACGCAGCTCTGCCCAGAGCTTGTTAGAACATCAGTTAGAGACTCCCGTTTGCATTATAAAATAGAAAATGCCAGTCGGAACCGCTGCATCCAAAACTGTTTGCTCTAAAATTAAGTGCCTATGTCTGAAAACTTGAATCCTTATGCTAAGTACATTTTTGTATTTTACTTGAGAAAAAAAAAATCTTTGTAAAATCCATCGTGCTTAGTGCCAGTAATAGTGGGCTGGTTCCTGGGATGAAGATGGGGAACAGGAAACACCTTGGAAGAGGGGGAAGATAAGGAATTTTGCCCAGCTTTGGGTTAATCTTATTTTTAAACATCCAGATTGTCAGTGCTTATCTTTACAAGTAGTAAATGGATACCTAGAAAGTGTTGGGTTTTTTTCTAAGCACACAACCTTTATGTGAATCTTTAAAATTTCATGAGAAAGAGTTTCTAAGCTCATCTTTAGCCAAACCTTCATTGCATTTTTTTTCAGATTTGGGTTTTTTTTTGTTTAGATTGCATTGACAATATGATTATTTGTTCCTTTGGTCACTAGCCTTTGAAAATCTAGTCTGAAGTCTATAGTCAAGAAAAGTTAGGCTGTAGTAGTAAATATAAGATTTTGTCATCTCCTTTTGTTTGTTTACATTTTCTTGTAGGGTAGATCATTTCATCCTTGTGTGTCAGCACATGAGGGATGGACTTTGCCAGATCTTATGTTTTCTTCTTGCCAGAGAGGGAGATATACACGCTTGCACACTCCTTGAGTTTGTTTGTATACAGATGTTCTGGAGCAAACCTAATCCCTTTGTTCACTGGGATTGTTTGCTTGTGTTTTAGGGTTTGCTTGCTGTTTGCTGAGGAAGATGACTGAATTTTGCTGTTAACACTGTTCTCTGACTGTGCTGGACAAGAAGATCTCTCAGATGCAAGGTACAGTAATTTGATTGGCGTATTTTAGCAGAAGGCTCTATTAAACAAGGAAGTGTCTGCTTTAATTCTTAGCAGCAGCAACCGGGAGAACTAAACCAGCCTTGTTGCAAAGGCCCATTATCTTCCATGGGTTATAATATTTTATTCACGTGATAATAAACCCTTAAGTTTCCACATCATCATCTCCTCTCTTCAGTATTGTTAATATTAACAAATTGACTAACTTTGGATTTAGCATTGAACATTGTCCTTGATAAAACTAGATGAAAAGTATTATTTGCATTTCAAGTTTTCTACCTGCTGTTGAAATCAGTAGGAGATTAGTGCAAAGACAGCAAAAAGCCACTTTGGGAAGAGCGAGCTCTTTATCTTCCTTCTCCATAGCCCCATGCAGGAACATCTCTGGTGGTTGTCCTGGAAGACATTTCATTGTCACTCATTCGATACAACCTTCCCTTTCAACATAAGAAGATATGTTTCTTTATCTCTCTAATTAAAGGTTAGACTTTAAAACATTATGTGTTGTCTGTGGCTCTGACCATTTTCTAAAAGAAGAAGAATAAACCTTTCTTTAGGGTAGAAACATCTCTGTGCCTTCATGGATTTTGAAGCCATCACATGAGCATTGTGAATTGTGTAAATTCGATGGATGTTCAGTACTTCAGCACAGAAACACATCAACTAAAACATTATTGCCTGAGGCCTGGAATAGAGGATCTGTCCCTGTCAGACACACTACAGACATACTGATATATCTCTGCAATGTATTCTTACTGTCTAAATACTAGCTTGATAAGTTCATGTAAAAGTCAAGCAATAAAAGTATCTCCACATGAGGTTCTGGATAGTCGTATCCTTTCTTTTTGTAGTCAAATATAAATGATCCTGCTCATTTAAAAATCCCTGCTGTGTTGCCCTAACCAGTTTCTCTTATTCTATGCCTCTAACTGTGCTCATTGTTCTTGTCTGTATTTGCCATTTTGAGGACATTGAGGGAGGGGGAGAGCTTTCTGCTTTTTCTGCCTGTGCCCTGCCTGGGAATGCTGCATTACGTGTTTCTCCTGAGCCAGTTTGGCTTGCAGCTTTTCTTTCAAGCTGACTTTGAGCTTTTCAGCTTTCAGATCCTTCTTTCTGGGAAGAACAGGGTTAGAAAGAAGATGATGGGAATTGTGTCCATGAAAGTTAATTGACTTCTGAGATTTTTCATCTGCCTGTGAACTTTGAGCTTTTGTGAGTCCAGCATTAGGTCTGCTGCCTTTGAGTGAGGCTGGTTAACTGTAATTGGCAGTGAAACATTTTTGTAATCTTTTTGGTATGAACGATGCTAGACAACCAATAAATTACATCATGTTCTACTTTATGAAACACATGAAAACTGAGTGAAAATAAAACAACTCTATAAATCCAGCTTCTCAATATCAAAAGCATGTGATTTCTTACAAGGTGACTGGTGTAATCCCTGTGCCTCTCTGTTATTCTTAGAGGGAATAGTCTCACAGTAACTCAAATATGTATGACAAATATATGCATACACATATATGTAGGCATATCTACAATATATACAAATATAATATATTACTCTCAGCACTTGCAGAAAATCTTACCCGTCTCCTTCTCCCTGAGATTTTAGGTACTGTTCAAAGGGCATGCCAGAGAAGAGGAAGATTTCTTGGGGTGAAAATGGGCCCAGAGGGCTCTGCAGCCTTAAGAACAAGTATAAAATCATTTCTCAGGCTGGAAGCTCTGCCCCAAGGGGAACCATACCTCCTGCTGCAGGCTTTCCCCTCGGCATAAGCCCCAGTTGAGCTGCTGTAGTGGGGGGCTGCTTTCAGCTTTCTGAACAATTTCTCTTCTTGTAAGCCCAAACTGAGCATTTTTTCTTTCACTCTGCAGAGTGAAATCCAAATTACTAAAAATAGTAGTAAATAGAGTCTATAATGATGGCTCCTATATAGCTGTGGGGCTTCAGTGACAGACCTGCTGGATCAGAGATGTATGCTCCCTCTGCCAGCGCAGTTACTGACTGGTGGTGTCACTTGTGGTGATCTGACACTAGAAAGCATACTTGATTTAGAAATCAAGTAGCAGATTTACATGATTTAATTGTATAAAATAGATGCAATCATGCTTGAAATTAGCAAGTAGAGAAATTGGGGCTCTCTAGAAACAGGGATATCAACTACCTGTTGTCTCAGGACTGCTGTGCTAACCCTGGTCCAGGCAAACTGAGGCATGGAGTTGCCTTTCCAGTGAAAGGCAGGGAGACGAGAGAGTCACAGCCATGTGATGTTGAAAACATCAAACATGGATTTGAATGAATGATAATAAAAAAATTCAGCAAAAAGATGTGTATAGGATTTTTCATTTGATTTTTGTTACTTGATATACATATCTCTCAAAAGTCCAGAGCATCAGCAAAGAGGGGAAGATTTCAGTCAGCCTGCATCAGATATGTTTCAGTTGTTGATTATAAAAGCATTTTTTTTCCATGTTTCTGCTAGTTCTATTTCAGGTGTGTAATTTGTCTGTCCCTTATCCCTAGGGACAGGGGCTGTCCTGGGACACCACATCACCTCTCTTCCAAGAGGGCATAATTGATCTGGCCAAGCTATCTGGTTTTAGTATTGTGATTTATTTACTTATTTTTTCTTCGCCACATTTCCTTTCCTCAGGATTGGTGCATGTCAGTGGCAGAGAGAGGGCCTTGCAGTGAGTGTGAGTTAAGAGGCAGGATCTGGCTAGTGGAGCTGAGAGATTGGGGCTACTGTGAGCTTTTAGCCTGACTCATTGCGTTCCATAACCCGATTACTAAGTGTATGGTCACAGCTTTAGTGACTTCAGCTCATCACATCAGCAGAGGTGAAGACTGGTTCCACTTGCTTGATCCTTCCAGGGAAAAGAGAGACTGGAAACTTCTTTACTGAAAAGGAATAAATTTGTACAATGATAGCCAGTAGCCCTGATCCCATCCTGACCATCTCACATAGCTAAGATTTAACGTAAAATCCAGTTGTTAGTAGACTATCAGACTGCATACCAGTGTCACTGATTTCTGTAGAGGCCTGCTGACATGCAGAAGAGAAACAAGCTGCCGAAGGCCTCCCCAAGTCTTGCAGTAGATCTGGAGTGGGAATTGGGACCTCACCCCCAACTCCACTGTAATATTTAACCTATTTCACATTCAAATCCCGTCTTTTGTCTGACTTGCTGCAGGAAAGGTACAGAGTGGTAAACAACTGCTGGGGATAAATGAGCTTGTCATGCTAAGTGTATTCCTAGAGGGGTGCTGTGCTTCCTCTTTTTTCTCTGTAAAACACAGCAGGCCCACATTGTCTATACTATCTAATCCTATGATAAAAGCAACATTCAAGTCCGCCAGTCCTAACGGATATTCTCTGCCTCGTTGCCTGCTGTTGATGGAGAGCACCTGTTGCTCTGCTGCAAACAGCACACAAGCTGCTCGTTGAGATTTTTTCTATAAGCAGCTTTTGCTACATAGGCAGGAGATGTCTCTTTGACCAGTTCCTTGGAGCCTGCTTTGTGTTCTCTCCCGTTGACTCAGGTATAGCATAGGCAGAATAATGCCACCAGCATAGCCTAGAAAGCCAGACAGGGCTAGCTGATCTGGATAGTAACAGAGTTGATGCCTATGGCAGGAACTGAGGGAAAGGAATTTTAACCCTAATTAACTCACTGGTTTGGGGTTTTTTGTGTGTTTCTTTTTCTGCAGAAGACATCTGTGAAGAAAGAGCAGTAAGTGATCCTGTGAAGGGTAGAATAATGAAAGCCAGTGCCCATTGAGAAAAGATTTTTTGTTTGCTGAGTGACTAGTTTGTGGCTTTTCAATCCTATGGTTTTTGAATACTGTTACAGTAATAATGGGTAACTGGAGTAACAGTAGTTGTATTACATCCTGAAGCAAACACTCATTAAAAGTAATTAGTCTTAAAATTTACATAGTGCTGCACAGAGAGATTTTAACACTGTAAAACAGAAATAATTTTGACCATCAGGATACCCTATATATAAGCCAACACAAGCTTTTTCTATGCTACTATTCAATTTGTTGCATTCCAGGATTTCATGGGTACTTATGACTCACGCTCTTTCAATATATTAGCATTATCCCCACAGCCTCGTACAAAATAGGCAAATTCTGTTCACCTTCTGTTGCAGATAAAGAGTTGAGACGAGAACCAAAGGTGAGAGTAGATGCTTAGTGAGGATTTGTGTGTGACATCCAGAATGATGACCCTGAAAGTCTGCTTAGCTGTCACCTAACACTGAAGATGGTTAAAGTCTTATAGTTGACTCCTGTCTTCATTTTAATTTTGTTTTCTAGCACTAAGAATCATAGAATGGCCTAAGCTGGAAGGGACCTTAGAGATCAATTTAATCCAGCCTCCCTGCCACCAGGGACGCCACTTCTCGACTAGATCAGGCAACACATGGGGACCGAACGGGAATCAAACCCGTGACCTTAGCGTTGTTAGCGCCACGCTCAACTGACTGAGCTAACCAGTTCTTCTTTGGCCTGGAGTGTCTCTGCCTTCACAGAGCTGAGATGGTGTGATCTCAGCTTACTTCTAAGTAAAATAAGAGTCTCTAATGTAGATGTTCCCCTATCTGTGACTTCTCATGCACTCTTGGCACATGCTAAGCACATGAATGAAAACTTTCTGTTACAAAGTTCATGCTAGCCTGGTCTTGCTCCTTGGGTTTTGCACAGGCAACATGGAAAAAAGGACAGGTTTCAGAGTCTCACACAAAGACCCCAAGGCATGAGGTTGCAGTACCTGATTTTAGCTATAAATTCATTTTTGGCTATGCTTGTAAAGGGCCTGCCTGAAGTCAGAAGAAAAAAATTTGTCACCATGCTGAGTTTAAACAGTCGTTCGTTTTGTTTTCTACCTCTACATTGTGGTTCTTTGCATCTTGTGAATTCTGGCTCTAGAATTATTGCTAGAACATGGAAGGTAGGGGGATATGTATGTGAAGTGTTTTAAGAGGAAATTTATTTAAGACCCAACATTAAACGGGTAGTAGTTTCATATTTGTAGTAGTCTCTTTCACATTATGGCGCAAAAGAAGACTTTATTCTTGCAGTACCTACAGGCATCTGCATTGCATTCCCAGGTAAAACAGACAAATCATGAGTATCAGGCACTGTGTGCTCAGCACAGGCTGGCCCTCGCTGGATCATGTCACTGCAGCCAGCCTCTTTTCCTTTTAAATTCGCTTCTGCTCTGTGGAGGAAAAGTGTGAGAAAGCCCTCTTCTAAGGAGGTGGTTGAAAAACTGGTGACTCAGCAAGACTTCAGGTGTGCACATCTTGCCCAGCAGCCCTTTCTGCTGCGGTACCAGGTCTCTGCAGTATGCCCAGCTGCTTTAATTGGAGGCCTTATAGAGAAAAACATTTCTTCCTATCAAGTGAGACACTGGTGGTTGCACATGTGGATATCCATTCCTGCACTTGTCTGTCCTTCGCTTCATCACTTTGATAGATGATTTTTAGGGCATTTTCCAATTGCCTGAAGTGAAAATTTAGTTAGAGATTTAATCAGCTGCTGCACATACATTTAAAAAGTTAAAAAATGCGTATTTCTACCAGTAGAACAAGATCTTCTGCTATATAGAGTATGGTGGTATGTACTTTGACATGTTTTGCTTCCTCAGATACCTGTCAATATGCAAAATTATAGTTTATCTCAACAAAAAAGTTGGTAATACAGATTGCAAAGGGAACGTGTAAAGATAACTCCAAACCATAGACTTCTGCTGTCTCCCATCTTTCAGCTCTGTTTTCTCTTACCTTTTATATTTTCACTTCTGATATATACCTAAGAAAATAATTTGAACTCTTGACTTTCTTGTTTATCTCTATGAATCTTTTGGGATCAAGGCTCTAAATGGCTGTGCAGGAATAAAAGAGAAAACAGATTTCTATCCCTGTGAACCTCTGCTTGCCTCTCTCATTCCTGAAGGGAGATGGCAAGAACTGTGTCACAAGAACCGTGTCACAAGAACTGCCATATGCCTGTGCTTTGCAGGAAAGGTTTTGGAAGAAGGGGCAGCCCACAGGTGTAATCTCAGCTCTCCTCCAGCAAAGCTTGTCCAGGAGGGGTTGATTGCTTCTCTCTGTGAGCAAGAGAGAGCAAAGTAGTTTCCCTCCAATTCCTTTCCCATGGCTTTTGCTGGAATTAGTTGGAAGTGGGTGGTTTGACACTTCCAAAAAAAAAGCAATTGCAAATAGGGTAGGGCATTTAAAAGCTTTTCAGCCCTCATGCTCTTCTCACAAATATCTGAATGAGGTGAGAAATAAGCCTTGTGAGGTATGGGAAAAAAAAGGGAGCTTGAACATGTTTCACTCCCAGGTATATTTAGAGCCAGGTTAATTCTCATTTCATTCTCTGTAAGATTCTCTAAGCTGAAATCCTTTCCATCCATGTGACTTTTCTCAAAATGCAAGCTCCATGCCAATGAAATGTTTGTCTGTGAATTCAGATAGCAGGAGTTCCATCATTCTGGAAGACTTCAGTGTGGAGGCTTAATGTTTTGTTGCACGAAGAAATATGCTGTGGGAAGAAATAAGTAGCCACAGTTACACATGTGCACCTTCTATTTGTTGTGGGAATTAGGAGGCACCATGGCATTTCCAGCATCAATGCAAGAGCACACATTTGTGTGGAAAAAAAATATCTTTTTGATTAGTTGAGATAATTGGTAATGTGAGCACTAATACGACTTTTTGGGATATGGACCTAAGTTCACTTCATGCTGTTACTCTCTGAACTTTTAGCACGCTGTATTAAGCTCTTCACCAAAGAAGTATATTCTGTTACTACTTTTTTTGCTGATATTTAGCCATATGACATCTTATATTGTATTGTTTTATTGCCCTAAGATCCACGATTGCACGAAATTATTTCCTTAGTTAAAGAAGTTTATAACTATTCTTCCTGTGTGTATGTGTTTTTAATCTTTTACTTACTCCCTACTCCCTTGGTGCTGGTATTGTTTGCTTCATTTGTATGCTAGTGAAATACTTGCATTTTTTTCTTGGATCTAAAATTGCAGAAGAAACAGTGAAGGAGATTTGCTGCAAAAGCTGTGCAAATATTCAAATAAATCAGCCAGATTCCTTGGCAAATATACTCTTGGTATTATGCATTCCTTTTACTGGGAGATAGTGACTGAAATGTTAAAAAAGACTCCTTTCTGTGACATTCTACAAGATTTTCTAGAGAATGAGCCCAGCGGTGTTGAAATGTGATACAGCAGTTAGTTGAGAACACAGCCCTAAGAAAGGGCGCATCCTGGCATTGCGATGTTTGGGATAAGAATGAAGCCCCATGTCTTTAGCAAATAGAGCCTGTGCTTAGTTTGAAGAAATGCCATGTGCATCTTCTTTAAGAAACTACTGATTACACACCATTAGAAAATAAAGATGCAACTGTTAATCAGCTGCCACTCCATATTCTACAGTGTGTCATGTTTTCAGCTCTTGGAATTATTCTTTCAGCTCTTTTCAGTGTTTTTCATTAATGAGATTGTCTGCTGTTCAGTTTGTTTACTTGAATAGAAAATAATTTTGACTTCCATTTTGCTTCATGAATCTCCTGGGAAAACAGTTTATTTTGCAGTGATTTAAATAGATGCAATTAAATTGGGACTTACATCATACTGTATTTTTCTATCGATAGCGCTTGGAGTGCCTCTTCTCCAGGGCAGAACTTGGCTCAAGTCTTAGAAGCAGAGACATAAAGTGAAATTGTCTTAATGAACAGTTTATCTTTCTTTACCCTCAAAGACTGAATTAAACCTGTAAAGCTAAATCTCCCCTGGAATTAAGTAGTTTGGGTGAAAAAGACTTGAGAGGATGGTACAGTACCCTTGGTTACAAACTATTTAACAGCAGGGGTGGTTTGTTCCTAGTTTATAAAATATTTTGACTGTTTCTGGTTTTCTTACTTAAAGTTCTCCTCTTCTAAATACTTCTGTTCTTCCTTTAAAAGTAATTAGTTCTCTAGTCTCATGGGGCAGCACACTGTGAAGAATAAAATGCTGCAGCAGAGGGATGAGATATCAGGCCACTGGCTGCTGTTTGGAACTGTGAGACAGTCACAAAACAATCTTATTTGTTCAGCTTCCTAGTCACTAAATTGAAGAAAATTATATTTTCCCATCTTTCTCTTTTAGGCTCTACAAATAGACAATACTTTCTTCACATGGTGTCTCTTATAGTTTTTGTGTAAAATGATATTCTCTGGCAGCTTGGGTTCATCCTGATTTGTTTGTGTGTTTTAGAAGTAGAAGAGATTTACTAGAAAAATTACTGTAATTTTATCATGACTCTAAGTCCCTTGTGATCAAGGATGGCAGTGCTTGAACTGTACAGGTCAGTTGTCTGAACCAGATTATAAGCAATAATGATCTTTTATTGCACAATTTGGTGGCCCGCTCTGCTGTACCTGTGTAATGGAGTTAACATTTCTCTTCTTCTGCCTGTTACCTGGCTCTGTCTTTATGAAAAATATACGTACTTGGCAAAGGGATATCTTACAAAGCATGAAAGTACTGCTTATCACAACAAAGTTGTTACTGCTTTTTCAATATTCTTTCATTTGTAACACAACCCTGAATTACATGATCACTAAGGATTAAACAGATATTTCTGCTGTTTTACTTTTTGTTACTGGATATCAAAAAATCCATCATGGAGAATTCTTGCTTTTGAAAGAAATCTTGGAGCTCACTGGCCACCATACAGAGGTACTCTGTAAATGCTACAGCTTTTGATTTAGTTCAGTGATGATCAGAATATTATTTTTGAAATTTGTGTAAGTAAGGGAGGTGCAGTGTTAGCCCAAGCGGGAGTGTTTATTTATCAACAACACCAATGTTACCACTGACTGAATAAACATCACTAGATACTACAACAGGTTTATTGAAGGACATAGAATGCATTGGGTTCAAGGGACCTTTAAAGGTCATCTAGTCCAACCCCAAAAGAGCTACGAGAATGGTTAAGGGACTTAGTCATCTATCCTGTGAAGATAGACTGAGAGAACTGGGGCTGTTTAGTCTTGAGAAGGCTGAGAGGGAATCTTGTTAATGTATACAAATACCTGAGGACTGAGTGTCAAGAGGAAGGTGCTAGTTTCTTTTCGATGGTGCCCAGTAATAGAACAAGGAATAATAGGTATAAGATAGAACATAGGAAGTTCCACCTCAACATGAGGAGAAACTTCTTTACAATGAGGGTGACGGAGCACTGGCACAGGCTGCCCAGAGAGGTTGTGGAGTCTCCTTCTCTAGAGATTTTCAAAACCCATCTGGACGCGTTCCTGTGTGCCTGCTCTAGGGGATCCTGCTTTGGCAGGGGGATTGGACTAGATGATCTCTAGAGGTCCCTTCCAACCCCAAACATTCTATGATTCTATGAACCCCTCTGCAGTAAGATCAACTAGACCAAGTTGCTCAGAGCCCCATCAAGCCTGATCTTGAATGTCTGCAGTGATGGGGCCTCCACCACCTCTCTGGGCAACTTGTGCCAGAGTTTCACCACCCTCATAGTGAATAACTTCTTCCTAATGTCTAATTTAAATCTATCCTGCTCTAATTTTAAACCATTGCCCCTTAATCTGTTGCTACACACCCTTGTAAATAGTCTTTCCTCAGCTTTCTTGTATGACCCCCTCAGGTACTGGAAGGCCACTATAAGATCTTGCCAGGGCATTCTCTTCTCCAGGCTGAACAACCCCAACTGTCTGAGCCTGTCTTCATGGTGCTCCAGCCCATTTTTGTGGCCCTTCCCTGGACCTGCTCCAACAGGTCCTTGTCCTTCTTGTGTTGGGGACTCCAGACCTGAACGCAGTACTCGAGGTGAGGTCTCACCAGAGCAGAGTAGAGGGGCAGAATCACCTCTGTCAATCTGCTGGCCATGTTTCTTTTGATGCAGCCCAGAGTGCAATTGGCCTTCTGAACTGCGAGCATGGCTCATGTCTAGCTTTTCACCCACCAGTATTCCCAAATCCTTTTCTATGTGGCTGCTCTCAATCACATCATCCCCCAGCCAGTAATGATAATGAGGATTGCCCCAACCCAGGTGCAGGACCTTGCACTTGAATTTGTTGAACTTCATGAGGTTCACATGAGCCCACTTCTCAAGCTTGTCCAGGTCCTTCTGGATGACACTCCATTCCTCTGGCCCATTGACCCCACTACTCAGCTTGGTGTCATCTGCAAACTTTCTGAGTGTGTATTTGATCCTACTGTCTATATCACGAAGGATATAGACACTGGTCCCAGCACAGACTCCTGAAGGACACCACCTGTCACTCGTCTCCATATGGAGATTGAGCCATTAACCACTACCCTCTGGGTGCCTTATCCACCAAACAGTCCACCCATCAAATCTGTATCTCTCCAACTTAGAGAGAATGTTAGGGTTTGGGGAACTGTGCCAAAGGCCTTACAGAAGTCCAGAGAGGTGACATCCATTTCTTTTCCCTTTTACACTGATGTACTCACTCCATCATAGAAAGCCACTAGGTTGGTCGGGCAGAACTTGCACTTAGTAAAGCCTTGCTGGCTGTCTCGAATCACCTCCCTGCCCTGCATGTGCCTTAGCAGAGCCTCTAGGAGGATCTATTCCATAATCTCCCCAGGAACAGAAGTGAGGCTGACTGGTCAGTAGTTCCTGAGGTGTGCCTTTCTACCATTTTTAAAAATGGATGTAATGTTTCCCTACTTAGATCCCCAGGGACTTCACCTGACTGCCATGACTTTTCAAATATCGTGGAGAGTGGCTTGGCAACTAGATCAGTCAATTCCTTCAAGATTCTAGGATGTACCTCATCAGGTCCTCATCAGGATTTGTGTATGTTCAGGTTCCTCAGGTGGTTATGAACTTTGTCTTCACCTACAGTGGAAGGGATTTTGTCCATCTTGCGGCCCTTCAACTTGGGAGATGTGAGGAGAGAGGTTGCCAGTGAAAACTGAGGCAACAAAGTTGTTGAGAACCTCATCCTTCTCATCTATTATTACTAGCTTGCCTTTCTTGCTCATCAGGGGGATTATACTTTCTTTCGCCTTCCTTTCCTGTTTGATATACCTACAGAAGCTCTTCTCATTATTCTTTGCATCCATGGCCAAGTTCAGCTCCAGCCATGCCTTGGCCTTCATCACCTCATCACTACACATCTGGGCAGTGTCCCTATACTCTTCCTGAGATACCTGTCCCTGCTTCTACTGCCTGTGCAGTTCCTTCTTGCCTTTTAGTCTGACCAGCAGGTCTTGATTCAGCCATGCTAGTCTTATTGCTTCCTTGCTTTATTTCTCATACCTGGGGTTTGAGAGCTCTTGCCAGCCAGCTTTGTTGCCCCCATTTTCCCTCTCCCTCACTCCTGCCTCACAGCCCGGATTTGGAGGCAGCTTGTGCAAGTGCTGATAATAGACTCACCCCTCTGTTGGCCTGATGTGATTTCTGTACAACATTCTGTCTGCATCTTGCCTGACCACCCTGAGGATTAGCTGACCTAAGCAGAAAAATAAAGGGCAGCTAATTTCCTCTTTTCAACTTGTTAGTGAGCACATTTACACTGACTATCTGTGCTCATTTGGAGGTGCAGGATGGCAAACAGAAATGCCATGCAGAGAATGCTATGCAGGAGTATGAAGTGGCAGAAGGCCAAGCAAGCCTGCCACAATTAATCTCTTTAGAGAAGATGCCAGCCTGAATGCTTATGTACTATCCTTCTTTGCTGACTCCTGACTGAAATAAACATAAGCCTTTTTTTTCTTCTGGCTCAAGGTAAAAATGAGAAGGGAAGGAGACTGGAAGTATCAAGAAAATAAAATGGGCCTAGACTGAATAAAAAATATTGAACCCCACATGGGTTAGCCCTGACACTTGCAGGATAAACTATTTGGCTCTGATTAAAAGTTGTTCTTTCCCTCGCTTGGAATATATAAATAGATGAAGATTATCCATAATTTATTTTTGGAGATTAACTGCATATCTATGCATTAGGATATTGGATGCAGTATTCCAGAGAAAGAGTGAACATTTAACAAACATTCCAAAACATGAAGTAACTAAATTGTGGAGAGGGTCAGGGGAGAAGAAAAAAACCCACAAGAGCACTTGGCAGATTTGGATACGACAAAGAGATTTTAATTAAAAAATAAACAAATATTGAGGAGGAATAACACCAGGCACCAGTACAG
>NW_009712205.1:0-871 GCF_000703405.1 Apaloderma vittatum
TCTGGGCTCCCCAGTTCAAGAGAGACAGGAACTACTGGAAAGAATCCAGCGGAGGGCAACCAAGATGACTGGGGAACTGAGGCATCTCTCTTACAAGGAAAGGTTGAGAGAGCTGGGACTATCTAGCCTGGAGAAGAGAAGGCTGAAAGGAGACCTTATCAATAAATATCTAAAGGGTGGGTGCAAGGAGGATGGAGCCAGACTTTTCAGCAGTGCCCAGTGACAGGACAAGAGGCAACTGGCAAAAGCTGGAACACAGAGAGTTTCATCTGAATATGAGGAAGAACTTCTTTCTCATGAGGGTGACCGAGGACTGGAACAGGCTGCCCAGGGAAGTTGTGGAGTGTTCCATCTCTGGAGACTTTCAAAACCTGTCTGGATGCCATCCTGTTTGATGCTTTAGGCAAACCTGCTTTAGCAGGGGATTTGGACTAGATGATATCTAGAGGTCCCTTCTAATTCCAACAGTTCAGTGATTCTGTGCTTCTGCAATTCTTTGATTCTGTGATGAGAATTGAGTGTGTTGATCTCAGTCTACATAGTGATCCTCTAGTGATCCTCTGTCTGATTTTTACACAGAATTGAAAAAAAGTATTAGTAGAATCAAAATCTAGCACAGAGTAAAGATTTTAAGAATAAATCTGTCATAGAAGAAAGATTTCTGGCACAACAGTTACTCTGACACTTTGTGCCTTGCATTATGATATTTATTACATGAATTCTATTTTTTTCTGTATCCAGGACCCCTATTTCGGTCAGAGTACACAATAAATAGTGTCACTTGATGAGAAACTGTTGTGGTTCAAACTGACTGGGACAAAAACCCACGTGGTCTCCAACTCACTCCTCTCCCCACCCCCATTTCCACAGT
>NW_009712206.1:0-970 GCF_000703405.1 Apaloderma vittatum
AGAAGGGTGGATGTTGCACTGAAGGACAGGGGTTGGTGGTGTTGCTAGGGCTGGGAAAAGGTTGGACTCGATCTTAAAGGTCTCTTTCAGCCAAAACTGTTCTATGATTCTGTGCTTCTCCCCTCACCCAAGCGTGCTGTTAAGAGGCTCCAGTGAAATGCCACGTAAAGACGTGGCTTTTCTCCAGGTGAGCCAGCGGCAGCACTGCTGAAGGGGAGCAGGACACGTGCCAGAGGAAGTGGAGTCACAGAGTCACAGAGTGCTGGAGCTGGAAGGGAGCTCTGGAGATCCCCCAGTGCCACCCCCTGCCAGAGCAGGGTCACCCAGGGCAGCCCCACAGGAACGCGTCCAGGCGGGTTGGAAAGTCTCGACTCTAGGAGTCGAACGTGGAGCTCTGAGGATGATGAAGGGATTATGTCCCAACAAGTTTCTCCTCATGTTGGGGTGGAACTTCCCATGTTCTAACTTACACCCATTATTCCTTGTCCTATCGCTGGGCACCACTTGAGAAGAGATGTTTAAGTCCCTTCATCATCCTCGGAGTCCAACGGAGAGCTCCGAGGATGATGAAGGGAGTAGGTCCCAAGGAGACTCCACACCCTCTCTGGGCAGCCTGGGCCAGGGCTCTGGCACCTGCACAGCCAAGGAATTTTCTCCTCCTGTTGAGGTGGAACACACAACATGCAGACCCACAATGACCTTACACCACAAACATGGTCTTCACACTGGAATCGCATGAAACCTTCTTGCTTCACCAAGGTGTTGCCACGCTCTGCTGACCTAACAGTGGGTCTCAGGCACCTCCTTTTCCTCGAAACCAGCCCGTGGGAAGCCGGGCTGCCTCCGAGCGCAAGGCCCAGGGCCAGAGGTGTTCAGACCAGGTGATTCTGCTGCAGGGACCGAGCACATCCCCAGCGCCTGCCGTACCACCTCTCCTCCTCCACCGGCGGAGGCGAGCTGAGGCCGAGGC
>NW_009712206.1:1125-1603 GCF_000703405.1 Apaloderma vittatum
AGCCGGAAAATAATTACAATTCTTGCGGTGATTCACGAGCGAAGAACAGGGCCTGGTGTCCCAAGCCACCGCGGGCTGGGCTCGCAGCAGCGCTCTGGTTTGCCCCCCACCAGGAGGGACGCGCAGGGCTCTGCCCCCAGGGCAGGAGGAGGTTTCCATCAGTAGCAAATCACAGAATCACAGAACAGTTGAGGCTGTAAAAGCCCTTTGAGATCATCAAGTGCAGCCCAACAGCATCGCAATGGCCAGACCACGGCACCAAGTGCCACCTGCAACCCAGCCTCTCCTTACCCCCCCCAGGGACAGTGACTCCCCCCTGCCCACTTGCAGCAGCTCAGGCATCAAACCAGAAAAGCCGATCACGTTAACGAGCCTTGTGTTTCACCCACGTTTCCCTGGTTAAACGCAGGCTTGGCACGTTAAAGAGGGAGGGAGCAGGGGCTGTGCTGCGTGCGTGGCAGCTGAGGTGTCGGGACGC
>NW_009712207.1:0-506 GCF_000703405.1 Apaloderma vittatum
AAGTAACCAAAAAAGGTAGTAAAGCCAAAACTGTGTGTTCTCACAACAAACTTCTGTGATTAATCTTTTCCAGAATTGTTTTTCAAGATGCGTGGGGAGATATGCTAGAAATCTGCTGATTTTTTAGGAGTCCTAAGGGCTCAATGACACATGTTACTTCATCAAACTGGGATGCACTAGCAGAGCTTTCCAAGAAAATTTGTTAGGTGTTGAAAAAGTAATAGAAAATGGTAGTGCATACATGATGGTGTTTCGAAGCTTAACCCTGAGTCCTCAGCTGCAGTTCAAAGGTTATTTTGTTAGACAATTTGTTAACAATTTGTTTCGTATGAGCTGATTGTCCTTCCCCCACACCAGGCAAAACACCTGTGAACTTCCCCAGAGTCTTTGCCCAGTCTTCTGCTGACGTCCACAGCAGCTGAATCAGCCACGCACACGCTGTATCGCTGTGACCATCAGCAGGGTTAACTGCTCCTGAGCTGTCTTTTGGATCAGGTACCAGAAAC
>NW_009712207.1:569-777 GCF_000703405.1 Apaloderma vittatum
TGGGAAATCATACATTGTTATGTGCAGAGGGTACACAGACATGTATATCGTGTTTGTACACAAAAGGTGACTTATGATGGCTTTTCTGTACAGAATTTACTCTGCGAGTCTCCAGCTTTCTGTCAGTCGGTCGTGTCAGTCAGCATGAAGCTGATCCTCAGCACCTTGATGTGTCAAAATCCACAGTGCGTGAAGCTAAGAGAACAGG
>NW_009712208.1:0-18483 GCF_000703405.1 Apaloderma vittatum
GATGCCGCCCGGTGCCACGGTTATGTTGCCAGCAAGCGCCGTTAGCAGGGCCCCGGCTTTCCCCCGAGGGCTGTGGGGTGCGGAGGGAGGTGTCTGCCTTCAGCCCGGTGTCCGCCTTCGGCCCGGTGTCCTCCGTGTCCCTCGGGCAGGCGGCAAAGCGGGGGAGCCGGTCCCCGAGCCCAGGGTCAGGCCCAGTGAGATTCGTGATGGCCCCGGGACCCCCCAGTCTTGTGCGATCTCCATCTGTCCTTCACTGCCCCCTGGTTGTGGTTATTTTGAGGTAATTCCCCTCTCAAAAATTATCTCTGAGCCGTCCGGTTGTCTCGAGAAAACAAGCCCAAGCTACAGCCTCTAAAGGAGGAGTCGTTACAAAAAATAAAATCGCATGAGCTTGTCAAACTTGTTTTTACAGGCGAAGTGTCGTACAGCTGTTCCTGCCAGCAGAGAGCACTCTCAGTGCCTTGAGCTCAGCCGTATTGGTTTGGAAAACGTCTGTAAAGAAGCATAACTGCTACCTAAGACAAAGCTGTGGGTTTTCACAAGGCTTTTGGTTGAAAAGCCGCAGAAATAACGCAGCTGTAATTGATAATGGCATTCTGCAATGTGAACATGAAAATAAGATCCGGAGAGAAACTTTCTGAAATACAGCGGTCAAACGCAATTATAGGAATATAAGTCCTGTTGTTGTTAAGAAATTGATAAGTTTTAAAATCTCAGCTGGATGGAAGTGTGACAAAATAGGACCTAATATTAAAAGTTGCTGCTTGGTATACAGAATGGGGAGTCTGCACTGTTGTGAAATACTGTGTTCTACTCACTGTTAAGCTTAAAAATGCAGTTTATTTAAAAGGAAAGCTTATTTAACATATTTCAAGATGTAATTGTAGTTGTCTTTGTGTTTCAGACATAGTATTATCCATTCTGTGTTAAACAAGAATCCTGTCAATATGAGCTGGGCTGTGGAGGAATGGAAAGAAGGGCTCTCCCCCAGAGTCCTTCAGAAGATTCAGGAGCTGGAAAGTCAAGTAGACAAGCTTAAAGAGGAGCGTCAGCAAAGTCAATTCCAGTTAGAGTCTTTGGAGGCAGCTTTCCAGAAACAGAAGGTAATGTAGGTACTGTGGTCATTTCCCTAAAATGCCATTCGCTGTGCCACACACAACTGTTATGGGGTGAGTTAGGGTTTCGTTTCCTCCCACTGACTGCTTATTTTCATCTGCTTGTCTTTATCTTACTTCATCCTCCTCATAATCTCTCTTCTGTTTAGCTCACATTGACTTTTAATAGAATTCCTACCTCTTATCCACATCTGCCCATCTCCAGATATATGTTTACTTCCAGACTTTCATACATCTCTCTGTGATTAGGGAAATAAACTATCAAGACTTTTAACAGGTATAATAACAATGGCTAGGCCTGTTTTATATAATAGAGCTACACAACTGACAGCCTCTTACTGTTTCACCTGGCCTGCCAATACCTTTTGTCTTCTAATTAACTTATGTAATTCTATGGTTTTTTCCTTGTGGAGACTCTATTTTGGGATTTTTTTTTTTTACGGCTGTAATTATACACCTCATCTGACTGTACCATATCAGCCCTCTAGTCAGGAAACCAGAGACTCTCTTGGTCAGAGTCCTGTTTTGTAGTATTCGAATACACCTCAGAGACAACCTTAGTAAGTTTGGGTTGGTTTTTTTTACATACTAGGAAGAAAATAACATCATGTGAACTTTGTGTTATTGAAATAACGATCGCACAAAAGAAAGGACTGGAGACATTTTTTAAATGCTCTATATTCCATGTAGATTGAAAATGAAAAAAATGAAGCTGCAACACTAAAAAGAGAAAACCAGAGCTTGATAGAATTGTGTGATAATCTTGAGAAAGCAAAGCAGAAAATTTCACATGATCTTCGAGTAAAAGAATCTCAAGCTAACATTCAGTCATGGCAGCTGAATTCCAGCAAGAAAGACATCAAAAGGCTAGAACAAGAACTGAAAAGGTGAGGACTTGTATGCCTCTACCCCATGAACAGCAGATATTTTCTCATGTTTTGCTCATTTAATGAGTCCTTCATGGTCTCTTAGTTTCTCTTCATCTTATATTTCATTCAGATTTTGTGACCAAAATCTCAAAACATTTTACCGTTTTTACATATGCACATGGACATATGGACTTCTACACAAATCTGTGGGCCCCTTGAAGCAGTTAGCACATACGGTTCCTATTTAATTTGGGAAAATTCCTTGATGTCATGTGGAAGGGGAGCTATTCGTTCTGTGACTTTTGAAAAAAAGCTCCTATTTAATTTAGGAAAATTCCTTGATGTCATGTGGAAGGAGAGCTATTCGTTCTGTGACTTTTGAAAAAAAAAAAAAAGCTACCACAACTGAGACCCTTGGCAAAAGTAACCTGAAAAGAGTTTGCAAGGAAATTGCATGGACAAGTCAGTCTGTAAGATCAAGTCTACTGATAAAACATGACTGCTGGAAGAAGGAGGCACGAACATCTAATAGAGTGGAAGAGAAACCTGTTGAAAGCCATAGTTCTGTGACTAAGTCACTGAATCTAGTTGCTTTGGTAAAAAGAAGTGCCTAATTCGTAACACCTCAACTTGTAAACGCCATTATTTCGGAGATAGTGTGTGTATGCTGTATGTAGAGGTTGAATGCAATTCGTACAATGAAAGAAGCTTCCGTAATGCAAACATCTAAAATCCTACGTCTGAGGGGGCTATGCAAATGAAACAGTTGCCTGCAGTGAAGGGAGTGTTTTGTTAAACTTGCCCTCGTACTAGAGGCACCGTCCATTCTTGAATAAAAGTATTCTTGAAAGTTTGTGTACACAAATAAGGCTGAGCATCTTGCTTATGCAATAAGCTGTTTTAGCAGTAATGTGGAATTACTGTCAAATATGGGTGAATCTATAATAACAGGTTTCTTAAAAAAACAAGCCAACAATACAAACCGTTTTTTTTTTCTTTATATGTGTTTTTTTTTGCCATGGCCTGAAGTATGTCTACTTCCTTTAACATCTCTGTGGTACGCTTCATGCTTATCCCAATAGAATCAAATAAAAAGGAAGCTATGTTGGTCTTCCTGGGGTTTTTTATTTATTTTTTATTTGTTTTTTCCCTTTACCTTCCTCTCTTTGGGAAAACTAAGTATTTAACTGCTGTGGGAAGATTCTAAATTTCAGCAAAATGATTTATGCCATGGAGATACACCAGTTTTGTGTAAGGAGTTGCTGAGATCTGTCAGAGCAGACTCTAGTGAAATTCATCAGGGTTGATAGAACCACACTCATATTTTCTGTATCTGCTATCAAATGTTGGGTCAGAGAGGTTAAGGCTGTGTGTTCCACTTAACCATTCACAAAATGAAGTTCAGTTTATTGAATTCTTTCCACTGTATTACTTTGCATAGCTGTCCCCTACAAAATACCATTGGCTACTGCATGTTGTTTGATCTTGATTATCTCTTTTGGTTTTGTGTTTGATTCTGTTTTGGTTTGCTGATAACCAACCATTTACCACTTCATATCAACTGACAGTTCACTGAGAGAGGAGTTCTTGGTATTGCGTAGTGAAAGGTAGGGGGAAACGGAAAGGCAAGTTCTGGAGTCACTAATGTGATGGGCTGCAGCCTGGGACTGTTATATCAAGCTGTATTTACTGGCCAGGATGGAAGTTGCTGTATAACCTCCAAACTAGCTACCTCACTTCATTAACTGAGATTTTAACTCTTCATGCTCACAGAAGCCACTGGAGTGGGTAGTAGGCTATGGTGTTCTGGGTAGCAAGGTAAATGGTACACAAAAAATATGCTCTTGGGTGGAGGATACTCCCTTCCGTTTTCTTGAAGTAGGGATAGGTTTCTCAAAGTGAGCAGTATCAGAATATGAAAGTGTGTTTCCTACCATAAAGGTACTTACTGAAGGCTAGGAGTTTTATATTGTCAGTATTTGAAGTGATTTGTGTGTTTTCAGCTGGCCTACAGCTTCATAAGTTGAGATCTTAAGCACTTCTAACTGATTTTCATTTCTTTGGGTTTGTTTGGTTTTGTTTCTTAACTTTGACTCGTGTCATTGATTAGATATGTTGAAACTCTAAATAAAATATGTTATTCACGTTTCTGTATCAAAATACCTAAGATTTTTCAGTGAATGTATCTTGACTTGACCTTTAAACTAAGTTCTTGGAACCATGTAATTGATTTGTGTATTTCAAGCTCTTAAAAAATAGTTCAATAACTTTTAGTTTCCATATTAATTTCTGCTGCTGCTTTTTTTCCTCAACAGATACAAATCTGAGCTTGAGAGAAGTCAGCAAACATTGATTGCAGGAGACTTATCATTCAGTGGCACTCCACAAAAAAATTCTACTGTTCCTTTAACACCAGCTCAAAGTCATAATGGTAAATGATTTTTTAATTCATCTAGCACAGGTAATTAACTGTCAGTTTTCTTGAAAGGCGGAGCAATATATTGAACATTACGCTTGTACTGAGTTGCCTAGTCCCTAATAAGTAGCTTATTATGAGAGTGTGTAATTAATAGCACGATAGGTTCAAAGTTTAAAAATTCCATTTTTTGAGTCTATATTTTTAAACGTGAAGCAAGGGAAGTTTACACAAACAATGTAAAAATAGCCCAAGAGAGGGGGGGTTGATGTTAGGGAAGATGCCACCATCATCAGGGGAGACACCACCACGGACCGCCTCTGACTCTCAGGATCGCACGATGGGCCAAGCCTCGCTTCCACCTGCTCGGGACACCTTTGGCTAATGTCTGAACACTCAGCCTCACCAAGTGCTGCCCCTGGATGCTTAAGAAATCTTTACAGAGCTGGTCGTCATCTAATACATCTGTAACTTTTGCACATGCTTTGCAGACAATATCACTGACAATCAAAACAAATTTGCATATCTGTTGTTTCAGTAAATTGTATTTGATTCTGATCTGGCCGTGTGAATCCCTGCTGACCCTTTATCCACAGAGTTTGGCCGTGAGAGTATCTCGCCACCCTCATTAACTTTTTTTGCATTCACTGCCACTGCAGAGCTTCCATGTGTCAAATTAAAGTATGTCATCCTCAGCAGAAGTGTTATTGATACTGGATTTGATGAAGTACTGACCTAGGTAAGTCATTAAGACGAATTTTTCTTGTCTATCTATATACTAGAAAAAAATAGACTTTAATTTCCTACCTGGTGTCTTGTTCCAAACTGGACTCAGTCGAGCTACAATGATTCCAGAGGTGAAATTAAGACATAGACGAGGTCAATGTTGTGTTTTCTTTTGAGTATTTATTCTTCAAGTGTAGAGAGGGGGCAGGGGGAAAGGATAGGGGGAGAAAGAGAAAGACAAAAGAGGAAGAAGAAACCAATACCACCACGGAGTCCAGCATCGTCCTGCAGGTCCACCATTGGTGGGGGAGTATTCCGATTAGGTGCTGGTGTGCACTTCTTTTGTTCCCATTGTCCCCACATTTTCTCCACCTTTTCACGGGAACTAGGTGTGATAAATCTCCTCCTCTTGCCGCCTGCGCGCTGCCCTCTGGTGGTCTCTGGTGGTCGTGGGCCGGGGTCTTCTGGAGAAAGGCTTGTACTCTTCCTCGCTGTGTACTTTTCCCCTTTAGCTCAAAAATGTTGAGAAATGCAGAAAGTTGGTTAATTCCTACAGCAGCAGTTTGTTGTGATAAGCCTGGTGGTTCTGAACTAGGCGTCTTTGCAATGTCGAGACAACCCTCTCTTTCTTTGAGTCCCACGTTCCACCCCCTGGCTCAGCATTGCTCCGTGGCAGCAGAAGTTAGAAGCAAGATGACAGAGAGAGATGAGAGAGCGAGAGAGGGAGAAAAGGGAATAGGGAGGAAAGAGGATGTTACTCTTACCTGTTTCGTTCCACCTGAAGACACGGTGGTTACAGATTGCATATTTGTCACCACATGTTGGATCAGTTGAGTTAGACATGGAGTAGTACATTGTAGCCAATCTACATAGTACATAGAACAAAATGTGGTTACTGAAGATTATAACTCTGTTGTTATCCTCTTCTGGCTTGAAAGGAAAGGAATCTTCCACCACACTTCAGCACGAGGGCAACACGAAACAACAAAAGTAACAACACAGAAGCAACATAAACCCCCCCCCAACACACAAAAGTGTGACATAACAAGACATCAGGGATTAGAATCGCTAACTCAATCAGAATAAATTCAATCAGACTAGAATGAGATATTGCACAGAATATATAACCTGGGCTTATCAGAATAGACTAGAACTAGAATAGGTACCTTTTTAGCCTAACTTTGCATAGCTTGTGCTGCATCTTACGGTCAGGTGACCAGACTAGAAAATTTAAAAGAATGCCTTTAGACTTATGGGTGGGCTTGCTCTGAGCTCTTTGGTCCGAGGAGCGGAGGTTCTCCCTGAGAATCCCTCGGTGCTGGCTGGAGGTCCCGCGATCCCATGGATCCATCGAGGTTCAGGAGCATTTTCTCATCTAGGGTGCCAAAATGATACCGAAAATATCGGTCAAAGGAGCGTTCTAAGACTCAGTTTTGGAGTTTTAGAGAACAGGCATTCTTTATTGTAGCAGTGGACGTGGAGGGAGTGGGAATAATTCCTCCTGGCATCTATATCATTATCTAGAGTAAGTAAAGCTTACATTATTGTAATACATACATACTCACATTATTTCCCCCAAATTTCCCACACAGTGTACACCCTCGTGTGCATGCGCTACCATATACATTGGTGGTCTGCAAGACTTCTTGACGATCATCTTCTTGGCTTGCCCTGCCTGAATTCTCCCTTGCGTATGCGTACTGTGGGTAATTGCGGATGGTTCAGCTCCTCTTCACCATCCGGCCCCGAACTGGTTGGAGTGAGTTTTAATTGCCACACACTTCAGCGTTACAAGAGGGTTTCCATTTTGGGTCTCTAGACACGCAGCAACTAGTATTGATGACTGTATAAACTCCTCCTTGTGAGGCTATGTTTAATCAATTGACAGAGCCCAATATTACTGATAATTTACAAAACCATAAGGCAGGAGTCAGGCCCAAACTGCACACGTGCTTTGTGTTGGGGGTGTGGAATCCTATTTTCTTGCTGCATAAACAGACCCTCACTCCTGTGGCAAAGCAACATCCACTATGACCAGCCTGCCACTGGAGAAAAAGCCTAAGATGGACACCGAGATGGTAGATAGTTATGTTTGTGTCGCTTTGACCACAGCAACTTCGTTTGCATTGGTTGTTCTTGTTTGTTTACTGTGGCGTTGTCACAATGATTTTGGGGATTTTTGTAGGAGGCGATCTTGTTTGTGTTGTTTTGGCAGGCCACAACCTTCTTCTGATCCTAACCCCGCAGTGTTAGAAACACGTGTGTAAACCTGGCCGGGGATGTGTTTCAGTTTTGTCCATGTCAATGGTTAATGCTGTGAATGTTATAGTCAAATATTGTGAAGACTGTTCATGTTAACAGCTAGTAGAGTTACAGTTAGGCGTGTTCACTGTTTTAATCATAAAACTCTGTCGGGAAAGATGATGCAAGGACACCTGCGAGAAGAAAACCCTTTCAAGGAGAGGACTGCTCACATCGAAGAAAAAGTACGACATCAAAGGACTGTGTTGAAGAAAATGGACGACACCAAAGAATTGCCTGCACTGCAAGAAAATGGAAGACACCGCCATTGGAGTTCAAAACAAAAAGAACATTTGGACATTGTTGTTGGCATTTGTTAGTTGATGTTGGTTTTTGTGTTGTGTGTCAGTAATTCCTAAACTGTTTGACCGGTGTTGTTTTACCTTAATTCAGTCCAAGGTTATGCTGGTTGTAGGTCCTAACAGGAGGGAGGCTGTCCTAAATGGCTCCTGAAGTTAAAGATCTGTAGAATACTAATACAAATTTAGTAATAACAATAACAATTTTGGGGTGATGGCTTTCTCTTTTTTATCTCTGCAAGTGAGTCAGTGTTCGCATCGATCTTCATATTCAGTCCCTTTATTCATATTCATATTATTCATATTCATATTCAGTCACTTTATTCATTCTACTTTAATGCTTGAGTGCAGCCTGTAGGAGGCATGATATGCCCAGGCTACAGATAGCACCTCACTTAGTTGTTTCACAGTCGGGGTTCATCGTCTGATAAAATTGCTGAAGATACACCAAATCAAATAATTTCCTTCATCATTTTTGACTATTTCTCGTGCCTTGTTGCTGCAACAAGGGAAAGCATTCAAAACAGAATAGGTAGCCCCCATATGGGCTGGAAATGCAATTTCTTTGTTTCTTAGGTTGGCTTTACCCAGAGGCTCTGCCAGAATAGATTCCTTTGGTCCTCCCTAGTACGGTAAGGGATTTGCCAGACCTCCTTTTCTTTTAGCCCTGTCCCCTGGTTTTGTTAGTTACCTGGGCTTATTGCAGCTGCGTTGCTGCAGTTTGGGTTGTGTTTTTTTTTTCCTTCTCACTTCCCTTCTTGTTACTTTAAACTGTATGCGCTATGCTAATGAACCGAGATACTGCCTTCCAGACATTCCATAGCCTTCGCTTCCCATCCAGGGTCTTCCGTATATACGCCTGCTACATCTTGGCAAGCCTTTAAATTTGATACCGAAAGCAGCCCCTTCACCTAAGCTGGTCCCAAACCCTTCTAGTGCCTGTCTGAGAGGGCTTGTAAACTTTGCCTTCACCAGGACTCTCTGTCCTTTGTTCTGCCTGTCCCCTATTCGCACCCGCTTGCACCCCCTGCGGCCGCTGCTCCTTCTTCCTGCAGAAAGGATCTAGACAGGGCACTTCACTCCCTTTTGCTTTGCACCAGCACAACATTAACTGCAACATTGTATCCTAAGCTCAAGTTCTCTCACTGAGTTGTTCCTGAAGCCACTCTATCAAAATGGGCAGTGAATAAATCCCTCGTTGCGGCTGAGCGCCCCTGCCTGCCCCCTCCTCCACAGCAACAGCCAGGCTAGCTCCTAAACGGCACAAGGAACGGCTTTCCCTTTCCAGCCTTCTTCTTTGATTGCTTTTGCAAAGCCAAGGATACGATCTACTATGCTCTGCAAGCTGTATCAATTTTTTCTGTCTCAGTGTTGCCCACGAATCAACGGGCAGGCACCGCAAGTTTCCAGAAACAAAAGTGCTCCCGACAAATTACAGTTGCAACCTTCCCTGTGAGTGACAACAAACCAAACGAACAGAACCCACACCCAAAGGCCAACACAAACCAGACACACAAAGCAAAACAAACGACAAAAGTGCTCGATTTCAGGGTGCATCTGGGGCATACTTTGCCGAGAGGTCACGCTTCGAGCAGTTTGGTCATGGTTCAAACAACCCACAGTTGGGCAATACGCGTCCCAGGGGGGTACCCTTATAACAGTTTCACCTTGCCTAAAGAAAAGTCACAAATCAGGAATTGCCCCACTGGCCTGGGGAGGTGCCACTTAAAACAGTTTCAAACAACTCCATGTCAAACAAAGTGTGTGTGTGTGTGTGGAGGGGACAACAGAGGAAGTGGGGAGGGGGGCAGGGGAAGATAGAGAAAGGCAAAAGAAGAAGAAGAAGAAGAAGCCAATATCGTCAGGGAGTCAAGCGGCATCCCGTAGGTCCATCATTGGTGGGAGAATATTGCGACTAGGTGCTGGTCTGCACTTCTTTTATTTCCATCGTTCCCGCCTTTTCACCACCTTTTCCCGGGAACCGGGAGTGAAAAATCTCCTCCTCTTGCCGCATGCGCGCTGCCATCCAGTGGTCTCTGGTGGTTGTGGGCCAGGGTCTTCCGGATGAAGGCTTGTAGTCTTCCTCGCTGTGTACTTTCCCCCTTTAGCTCCAAAACGCTGAGCTGGCTGAGCTGGTGCCTACAATGCCGGTTGAGACCAGGCAGCCAGGTGGCTGCTCTCTTCCTGAGAAAGGATTTGCTGTTTCATTCATTACCTGGATGCTCATGAGCAGTCCCTGTTCTCCAGACTCCTTTGTCAGAGTGTGTCAGTTCCCGGCTGAAGTGTCGCTGTGGCTGCCAGGCTTCACCCTATTCCCTGGCAGAAGGTTGCCGAAGGGGGCCTGTCCCAGGCCGGGTCCAGGCCTGGCAGGGCAGGCCTGGCAGGTGTTAGTGGGTGCTGCTGCTGCAGAGAGCTGGTGAATTCCTGGAGCAGCAGTTTGTTGTGATCAGCCTGGTGCTTCGGGCGTCTTGGCCAGGCTGAGACAATCGTTTCTTTGTGCGAGTCCCACAGGTGGTCACAGGGCTGTTGTAGGGGATGCAGGTGGAGCCGAAGAGCTGCTCTTGCTGGTTTTTGTAGTGCCTCTCTGCCTCTGTGCTCCGAGGGAAGAGCAGGACTAAAGGGCGGGAAGCTGCTGCTCTGGCCTCTTTTCTGTCTCCAGGAGGTTTGCTCTGCCCTTTTTGTGACGTGACGTGATGTGACCCCATTGCATTTGAGAATGTTAAGCATTATTTCTAAGAAAGTTAATGCTGAATGAACTTAGAAAATGGAGTTGAAAACTAGTGAAATATATTCTATATCACTTAAAGGATAATTTTTAAAAAAAGGATTTAATCTGTGTGTACTGCCATTCAGAAGTCATCTTGGAGAGTCTGTAAAAGTGAGCATAAATGAATAGGAAAGGTAAGAAGGACATTAAAAGGAGAACATATCCTTCAAAAATGAGAAGTCTTGTGTAAGCAAGGACGAGAGAAAACAATGTCACTTTTGCCAAATTATATATGATAGCATAATAAAGTAGCCTTGAAAAGATTGAGAAATAACTCCCCTAGCAAATAAAAACCAGTAAATTTTTCAAACACATAAGTAGTAGGAACTGTAATAAGGAATCTCTGAGGCCAATAGAAGACTAATATGTGAAAGTTCTCAAGGAAAAAAGGGTCACTGCAGAAAAGATGAAATAATTTTTTTTTTATTTACTATTTGAAGTCTTAAAGTGTTTTCTGCATTAAACCCTTGCTTTACTGAGGTTGAATCTGTCGCACAGCCTCCAATTGAAAAATCAGAAGTAGTCTTAAAATGGATTTATAACAGGAATAGTAATTAAAAATATCACCATACATGGGTAATATTTACCTGTGAATTAATAGGGTGCTGCAATGTGGGACTGCTGAATCACTGTGTTTTGCAACTTGTTTCATTCTTCCCTTGACTCTGGAAGGTGACAAGTATGGTGCCATTTTTGAAATAAGCTTGCAGTGCTGATTTCCGGAAATGTTTAGTCGGGCCAACTTTTTGGTTTAGGCAACTTGTTAAAAGTCCAAACCATATGTGTATATATATATATATGCATACATGAGTATGCTTTATTTGTAAAGGGAAATCATGCCTCACATTTTTAGAGTTTTGGGGGTTTTTAAATAATAAATCAGGGGATGTGTGTTAAGTATGACTCAGTATAATGTCAGATATCCACAAAACACTGAAAAAATAAAATAATTTTGAGAAGGTGGAGTTCTTGTGAATTTGAAGATTGAGGGTAGTGGCAATAAATGGTTGGTTTTTACAGCTGGGGAATGATCAACAGTGGAGCCTGAAAAGGACTGGTAACGTGAACTATGCCATTCATTAGTGATCTGAAAAATAATTTAATAATTTGGTTGAAGGACATATAGTATTTTATAATACTAAATAATTGCAATAATCAAGTAACATTCAGAGCAAAAAAAAAAAAAAGTGAAAAAGTGCACCTGGAAAACATCTGAACAATGAATACCTGGTACAGTCAGGCTCCAGATTTAATGACATGATTCCAGGAAGTAATTCAGCAATTATTGTGGCTAGTTCTCTGAAAAATTCAATATTGTAGTCAGCAAGAAGAAGAATTTTTTAGGAATTAAGAGGTAATGAGAAAATAGTCTTTGCCCACATATGGCCAGATGGCTCTCACATCTTGAGTATTCCTTGGAAATTCCGTTCATTTTGGTTGAACTGAGGAATCACACTGAGTATTACCTGGTTTATGACTTTGATTTTAAAGAAATAATTCAAATGAGAAGAATTTGAAAATTCAGTTAAAAATACAATAGGGACTTTACCGTTTGAGAGGTTGTATTTTTAAGTTAAGGAGAAAAAAAACCCTGGTTTTTTGGTTCTGTTTTTAATTTTTTTTTTCTTGTAGGAAGAGGCTGAAAGCTGGTACCTGGCTTATTTCTTATTGCATTTTAGAGATATTCTGTGTATATAAGTTTAAATACGCAAGACGGTTCTCAATTTACCTGTGTTTGTCCAGAAGAACTAAATGTGGGTCAGATGCCAAATATGTTAGACTTCTGTATTTCTTGCAGCTTACTTGTGTCAGCACTTGCCTCTAAATTGTAGGCTTTGATTTTGAAAACTGTAGGAGGTAAATGATGGGATGTCTCTTGAAAAAGACAAATATCTGGATATGTTACTAACAAAGACACACAGATTGAGCTACTTTTTTTTTTTTTGAGATCCTGGTTTGTGTTTGGCTAAAGTTATTTAGTTTATGTAGTATAAAAATAATCATATGAATCAGTAGTTTGAAAGGTGGATGACATGGTGTTATAAAAATGTGAAAGAACCATAACTTATTATCCACTTATTATTAATAAATTAATTATTATGTGTTGGATATAGAGCTCTGTAAATGTAGACCCTTTTTTTTTCTTGGACACAGAAAATAAATCATCCTCATTGTCAAAGCTCTTTGAGTCACAGGGAGATTGCTCATTATCAAGCTTCCTCATCTGTGTTTTCATGGCAACAAGAAAAGACACAATCTAGAAATCAAATACCTGCAAGGGGAAGTTCTGCAACAACCTCTTTTCCATGGGGAAAACCCCCCAAATTCTAGTATAACATCAGAGAAAAATGAGTTTGACAGTAGCTTTGCTCAGAATTCTAATTCTTCACTTGTGAACCAGCTACGAGCACAGAACCAAGGTATCTGATATATTTCTTTAAAACCCAGAGGCAGTCTCCTATATGATTTCATGAAAGCTGATGTGTGTGTGTGTGTATAGAAGTATTGAAATTAGTGCTTTACCAGGAAAAGAGAAAGATACCTGTTGTTGCCTTTGGCAGCTGGCCCAGATGGCTGCTGCTGTGTGTATTTTCAATGATCAGCCAGTACACAGAGATTATCCACGAGCTGTTGTATCTTTTTTTATAAGGAGTGTGAGGGAAGGGAGGGGTTTGTATTTCTGGAGTGGGTACGGGACGTAATATGACAGGGAAATGGCCTTCTCCGATAATTCCATTGCTCACAGAACAAGTCTCTTAAAACAGAGGATTTCATTACATCTCACTGTTAATTCAGTTATGTTGTTTCCTTAGTTTTGTATGATTCTTAAGAGTTATGGCTGAATAATGCTTGTGTTAAAAAGTCATTGATTGAACACGCTTAATGCATAACTGCGTTGGTCCAAAATGGATGTTACTGGAAGCACGGAATGGAGTATGATGCAAAAAGCACAATGAAAAAGCAAGATATGATCTTGTATTGCACAATTGACATGAAAAAGAATACCTGTTCTTAGTATATGATAGTTGGAAGAGAGCAAATATTTGGCTTGCCGTGAATTTGGTGAACATTTATTTAACCCTACTCTTTGGACCAGAGTTTCCACTAACTGTTTCTTGTAATACTGTTTTACAAGTTCCTGTGCTCCCTAAACTTTATTTAAACACTTTGATGTAAAACTTCAATCTAGGTGGCATTTCCAGCTTGGAAGTCATATGAATTCGGCATCTGCAAGACAGGGTTTGTTTGAGTCTTTTTTTAACAAAAAGAGTTACCAGATAATAGTAACTCTGGATAACATTCCCTGTAGTTGGCTAATGTTTTCTACTGTGAAATTATATTGTGATTTGGAAGGTAAAAATCTTACTGATAGATATTGTGACAGTATGACTTGGTTTTGCTTTTTATGTACGCTTTGGGACAGGAAAAATATTAAAATATAAAATACTGTATTTACAGATGCCCATAGCTGAAAAGCATTTTGGAAGCAAAGGCTCACAGTTGCCCCAACCAAATGTTTGCAGTTGACATCCTTTCTTTTAAAAATAAAAGAAAATGAAAATAGCTGTCAACTGGTATGTTTCCAGTGTTTGAAAAATGACAACAAAAGACTACAATCAAACAAAAACAAACCAGCAGAGGAATAATTTGTTCTTGATCTCACGTGTTTTGCTGTGTTCTCTTATATTATGACGTAGAAGTTATTGATTTAGAGTCTGTAAAGAAGGAGGTGAGTAGCGCGCCCATATCCGAAAAATAAATTCACGCGTATAGTTAAATTAAATTTATTTACAGGATATAAGCTCCTCCTAATTTAAAGGTTTGATATCGGTTGAGAAAAAAAATCAAGCTCACGCACTAGCCCTTGACAAAAGAATGATAATCTGGATTATCATACACTCACTTCAATCAAGCCAGGGGTTCCCTTTCTCGTCTTGATTCTTCTCACTAAGGTACCATAAAAGGGGGGTTCCCGTTCTCCCTTTTAACTTTACCAGGGGGTACCTTTACCAGGTGGGGGTTCCCATTCTCACCTGGTCGACCTTGCCTAGGGATCCCCTAGACCAAGGGGGAGACTTTACGACCTCCTCAAGCCACTGCCACGAGGTAACTCCAACATGGCCGCTGCAAGAGCCCCCTTTTAAGACTAGTAAATGATGACTGTGGTCAGTCATAGCCATCTCGGCTTGTCATTGGCTGCTGGCCAACTTCCTGGGTGTAACCGAGGCCTGACCAGCTCAGGTTCCATAGACTAGCCCAGGTCGCAGATTCCCTGAAATCTGCCTAGCAACAGCTTAGCTGGGGGGAGGAAATATCTACCACAGAGTCAACCATCTTTCAGTCTTGATTAAGTCATTGACGTAGTAGCAGGAGAGTGTTGAAACTTTTGTTTTAGCTTACTGAACATTTTACAGCATGTCTGCCAGTGTGAGGAGCCTGGATTGTTATCAAACATACTAAATATTTTAGAATGTGTAGATACTTGGAAATTTGAGTACCTGGAAGATGTACCTTTCAAAGCAGAAAGTATCCCTAATCTTTTCTATTTTTAAAATTCAGAGTTAAATTCCACTGTTAAAGACCTAAACAACTGCAAGCTCAAGAAAAAGTGAAGAAATCCTACATGAATAAACATCAAGAGACTGAACTGCAGCTGGACAGAATGAAGTTGGAACTAACAGAGAAGGATAAAGTTCTGAACAAAACCAGAGATAAGCTGACTCAAATGAGAACACAACGTGATCAAGCTACCACACAGGTGAAATGTTGCACCACGTGTCTTCTGATTGTCCTTATAATTCATTCCTGATACAAATGTGTGACAGTTTTCAACTGTTCTAGTAACAACTAAGGTTCTTGGATAAGTTTCTTGAGCATTTGCTGAGGATCAAGTTTTGAGAAGTATATTATATTTTGGCATGCATTTCCTGTAAAAATCATAGAATCATAGAATGACCTAGGCTGGAAGGGACCTTAGAGATCATTTTAATCCAGCCTCCCTGCCACCAGGGATGCCACCTCTTGATTAGATTAAATACTTCTAAGCAGTTCCCATTTTCTGGAAGGTTCTTATACCACCTGAAGAAATATTTTTCATCCTCAGGCAAGATTGACTGGAATTCTGAAAAATGTTTTCTGATTAAGTTGCATAGAGCAACAGTGGCATCTGGTGGCAAATTCTGATCTTAAATAGACTCTGTTGTGCAATGTTGGCCAAAAATCACTCTGTTGATTATACTACAGAATGTTATGAGGTTCATAGTCTTTGGATTGCAAATTACCTGTGTAAAATAAAATTAGGTAAAAATGCCATGCAAGATTGAGAATGTATATGGTTTCTGAATGGGGTTTCGTGACTTAATCCTAATGAGTTTGGATTCATAGTAAAAACCCAATAGGATACTATGATTTGCTGAGTTAAGAATTTAGAGAGTGTATTTAAATAAATACGTATAAAAATGTGAAGTGATTCTGATTTTTGCTCCTAATCATGTGAAGAAGAGAATGCCAGTGTTTAAAATAATTTAATTCAAACTGCAAAGTAAGTTCTTACTGCAAGTAAGAAGAGTTTTCTCTTTTTCTTTATTAATTGCTGAGAATTTATATGGTACTAGCTAAACTTACACGGTAAGTTATGTAAATGCTAGAACAATTGTAGTAGAATAAATCAGTCTTTTTATATGAATACATACAAAATTAAATTAAATGTAACTCACATTTTTAACACTTTGATAAATAAATTATTATAGGTTCAAATGTTGAAGCAAAAATTCAAAAGATTGTTAGAAGAACTGAATTGCCAAAGGCAAAATGCTGAGGGCGCTCATCAGTCTTTACAACAGAAAATAAAGGCAAAGGAAAAGGAATACCAAGAAGTAAGGCAAGAAGAAGTTTTTAACTCCCTGAGCTGTTTTTCCACAAAATCAGATGAATGTCAGGGCTTGTGTAAAGAGGAACATCAATACGAAAGGGGTCTTCCACTGTTTTGTCAGCAACTAGCTATTGGAACATATTAGTTGTCACAAAATCATAATTTTAAGGAAGTTAGAAAGCAGTACAGGCTTTGAAGAGTGGATGACAAGAAAAGTGGAATGTTTAAAAGCCTCAAAAAACCCCTTGTCAGCAGCCATAAAGCGTCAGAGCTAACTGAATTTCTAAAAAGGGCCACAGGTTTTTGAAAGTTGTATTGAAAAGCCCCATTAGCAGCAAGGCTGAACAGAAACAGCATTTCTGAAACTGACAACAGCTTTTTGCAGGCTTGTTTTATTTTAGTAATGTAGCCATGGGAATACATTCAGATAAATGTTTTTAGTGGAGCTTTCTTTATATGCACATTCTTTTGTATACATTTACTGAAAAGATTGATTTCATAGAGAGAAAAATAGGTGCCTTTTAGTTCTTTCTCCAAGAAAGCTGATTTATTACCTAATGATCTCAGAACAAATTTTTTTCTTTTTTTCTTTTTTTTGACCTGATAACGGCATTTCCTTTGTTTTTAATCCGGAACATTATAGGACTGTTTTGAAAGAGCTAAATCCTCTTCACTTTTTATAAAATCTGTGTCAATGGAGCAATAAGTGCACTTATCCTAACTTTCTCATTCTCATAGCTTAGCAAAAAAGGCTATTACATTCCCAACCTCACTTGTACCCTACAGATATCATTGTATCCTACAGATACCATTGTGGTGATGTAGCTGCAAATTGGATGTTTTAATCCAATTTCAGAAAGAAATATATGTATTTTAGAGACGTACCATCTTTCTGGTCAGAGGCAAGGGAGGGGAAAAGCAATAAGAAGCTGTTTTCTAAATCACAGTAAAGCCCACCTTAGGTTCAAGGTGAGATAAAATAGTGTAGTTTGATTTTGTAATGGAATGTTGGAGTTCAAGAATGGCAGTTTAAAAGAAGCAAGTGCCTGTGTATACAATGTTGATTTTTAACATTCTTACAGGTAATGGCAGCAAAACAACGCTTGGAACACGACACCAGTGATCTCGCCCAGAAGCTGTGCAGAGCAGAGCAGGCTTTATTAGCAGCCCAGACTAAGGAAACCGATTTGACAAGAAGCTTTGAGGTAACCAATGCAGAGGAGTAATTGATCAAATTAATAGCCTAACTTGGCAATGTGTGAACACTGATACTGTTGAGCATTTACTCACATAGTGCATTTTCCCATAAGCAATCATTAAACGCTTTTATGGATTATCTTAGTCATGTATCTTAGTTGTAACACAAAAAGAGATCTTTATGAATGCTGTGCAGATTAATGCAATTTGTGGAATTAGCTGCAAAATCAGAATTCATTGCTGTAATGCTGCTGATAGGATTCTAATTCATGTTGATTTTATCTTTTGTCCAAAGTAGGTTTTGGTTTCAAGAGATTTTTGCTTTTGGTCCTGAAATAAAAATATACCAATGCTTGTCTGATTTTAAAAGTAAATTCTAGAACCATTGACTCCTGCTTTGATGCACACTGCCAAACTCGCTGATTTTATACATGAACTTATTATATCCTCTTTAAAAAAAAAAAAGAGAAAAATCATTTTTCTTAGAAGAAATACAGTCCAACAAATACATACTGTTGTAAAAATTTCCTCCAAATGAAGATAAATTCAGAGCAGTCTTTGGATGATGCTATGCTACCTCATATTCACACATGCAGAAGTCTTCACTTTGATGTCTCCTTTGTCTTTTCAGTTTTGCTTTGGTGGCAGTTAGAGTAGGTAGACTTAAAATTGTTACAGTTATGCCACTAGATACCTCTCAATGCAAATTTATTAGGAGCAGTCAGCATGGCTTTGCTAAGGGGAAGTCATGCTTGACCAACCTGATAGCCTTTTATGAAGACATAACCAGGTGGATGGATGGTGGCCATGCAGTGAATGTGGTCTATCTGGATTTCAGTAAGGCATTTGACACCATCTCCCACAGCATCCTCATAGGCAAAATGAGGAATTGTGGTCTGGATGATCAAGTAGTGAGGTGGG